>NC_048599.1:8955577-9070577 GCF_003668045.3 Cricetulus griseus | reverse complement strand
TTCTGGGGCTCGGCAGGAAGTGCCTTTACTGGTGAATCGCCGAGATGACCCTGTAGTGTGAAGTTTAGATTTTAAACATGGCCTAGTGCTGGCTGGGTGCAGTGGCTTAGAATTTAAATCTCAGCACTCAGTAGGAAGAGGCAGACACAGGAATAGGCAGCTCACTGTGAGTTCCAGGGCCAGCCAGGGCTACAATAAGTGAGATCCTGGCTAAACAAACAACACATAAGCCCTTGAAGTAGTTACAAATGTAAATAAATTCCGTATTTATAAATATATCTGTACACGTATCACCTCCCTTATGAAAAACCGTGTCTATAAAACAGTAAGGTTAAAGGTTTCTGGAAAGACATTAAGGTATGTGTCACAAGTTTGAATCTGGAATGTTCCTCACGTGCTCCTGTAGTTTTGAAGGCTGTAGCAGTGAGGCCTAATTGGTGGAAACAGGTCACAGGGGAGGGGCCTTTTGGTTCCTGGTACTACTTCTGTCCCTGCACACAGAGATGTTACCCCCATCGTGCCCTACCCACTGTGAGGGACTAAATCCCCTGAAACTGTGAGCACAGTACACTTTTCCTCCCTTCAAGATGAACATTTGTTCCTACCGGGGCATTTAATCAGCAAGTGTGAGAAGAAACCGAGGCCACTCCTCACCCAGTCATGGCCAGTGACGACATTTTGTTGTGACTCCATCTAGTCTTTTTCCCCTCTCAGTTTAATTGCAAGATCCGGTCCCCAAAACCCACGTGGTGGGGGAGAGGATGGAATCCACTGCTGCAAATTGTCCCCTGCGCCCCTTCAGTGAGCTGTGCACATCTTCCTCCACACAAATAAATGGAAATAAATAAGTAAAACCTTAGATTATAAATTAGGGACAGTTTAGTCACCTCCCCCCCCCCACACACTATCAGAAGGAATACAGTGGCTTCTATTTGTGGAGTAAGTGACTGTTTCCTCATGGGACATGAACTGGTTAAGTACTGAGAATCAGTAACGGGACAGGAGTGGCTGGTGATTGCTGCTCTGCTACTCAGGGAATGATGACATCCATATCAGATCCCAAATGTTTATTATCCAGAACATACATCCACGGGGAGGATTCGGAGGCCAGCTCCTCCCAGTTTTTTAAAGATTCTGAGGAAGAAAGCAAATTGCAGATAGATACAAAGCCAGCTGTGGAGTTCAAGTGACAGCAGAAGTCTCCGGTGGCAGGTGGAACAGCCATAAAGGGAACTTCCGCCCTATGCAACCTGGACGCCTCACTAGGAGCCTCTGTGTCTGCCTGTGACTCAGCCTGTTCACTTTCCCCAACCACAGAGTCAAGGCCTTCCTGCCTTGGGTACACACACACTCTATGCATGTTCAGCTCACCTCTCTCCCTGCTGTCCACCCTCCAGTGAAGCAATGTAAGAGGAGGCCACTCCCTGCAAACCCATGTTCTTAGGGCACCCAAAGTGTGGGGGAGTGCATTGAGGTCCTTTCAAAAGGCAGTTTTAGATAGAAACTGGGGCTGGGGCTGGAGCTGGGCTCAGTTGGTGGACTGTCTGCCGGCCCTGGGCTTCATCCCCAGCACTGCAGACACTAAGTATGGTGTCTTTAACCTGAAAGCCCAGCACTTGGGAGGTGGAGGCAGGGTCTGCTGGAGTACCAGCTCATCTGGCTACATAAGGAGTTCAAGGTCAGCCTGTAGCGCTTGAGAATTTGTCTCAGGGAGAAAAGAAGGAAGGAGGAAGAGAGGGAGGGAGGGAGAGAGGAAGGAACAGTAGGTACTTTTTGGAACTCAGCCTTCTCTTAAACTTTGAACTTTGAAGGAGCAGCCCCAGGATTGGGAGCAGGAAGCTCTATCTGTAAAATGTACTGAGGGGTGGTTGCCACACAGGTTGGAGTTTGTGGAGGAAGATCAAAATGCCCAAACTTCTTTTTGCTTTTTCCATTTCTACGTGTGCACACCTCAGGTCCAGAGCTCATCGTATGGTTATTCTTGCTAGCCAGCTTGCTCTGGGGAACCCCTGTCTCTACCCTCCCAGGACAGAATTACAGGCAGGCCGAGATGCCTCCTGGTGTTTATGTGGGTGCTGGGGTTCTGAACTCGGAACCCTGACATGTCAAGCACAGCTTGGTCCTGGAAACCTGACTGGGGTGATGAGAGAATGAAAAGAGGACAGACATCTATCCAGAAAGACTGGGTTCAGGTGGGCCGTGCTGGCTCTGATGGAGCAGCACCAAGCATGAGGCAAGTGAACCTCACTCAGCACACCTCCTCAGGGTCTCTATTATACACACCCTAGGGAGTTACACAGCAGGGTTACAGGGGTTACCTAGCCAGGCGGGAGCTCTCTGTAGAGGAGCAGGTCTCAGGCTGCAAACATCTGAGGAGTGGCTTTGGTCATGTTTTTAGTAGACAATCAGCATTTGAACAGGGACTAAGAGGAAGGCTTTGCCAATTCCCAGGAGTTCGAGGCTTTCACTCAAGGTTTCCTACAGGTAGCTTCACAGTTTCAGAGGGTTGGAGCAGAGTAAAGGCATGGCAGCAGGGACAGCTGGGAGCTCACAGCTGTCTGAAAGTGGGAGGCAGACAACACACTGGGAATGGGATCAGATTTTTGAAACCTCAAACCCGCCCCCAGTGGCACACCTCCTTCAGCAAGGCCATACCTCCTAATCCTCCCAAAACTGTTCTACCAAGTGGGGACCAAGCATTCAAATACATGAGCTTATGGGGGCTGTCCTCATTCAAGCCCTGATCTCTGTGCCTCACTTGGAGAAAAGTCAGATTGAGTTGATTCTGAGAGGAAAATACTGTATTCTGAAACAGAGAAAAAATTATATATATATTATAATTATATATATTATATATATAAATTATATATAATATATAATAATCAAATAAATTTCCATGTTCCATGAGCCCCATCTGCTCCCCCAGCCAAGGGTTAACTTGAGGTTTTCACTTCAGGGTTTTTCTGTCTTCAGTGTGACCTCAGAGCGCTTGTTGGTGTCTGTGCACAGCTGTGCCTGAGTGGTTTTCTCAGTGAGGGAATCACTAACTCTGACCGATTGATGCCAGGATCCTGATTCCCAGCTTCCTGCGTGGGGTCTGACTTCCCCAGAAGGTCCCCAGAGAATAAAGCTGGACTCAGCTGGGCCAAGTCCTGCAACCTGGCAGGGTGAGATGCATGCACATTCATGGGCTGGGGATGTTTGCTGTGGTTCTCTTGTGAATGTCATTGGAGTCCCCTCCTTTCAATAGTAGCAGGGTGAGGTGAGCACATATATATACCTAATGCTTCCAAGCTCTCTGAGGGTCCCATGCCCCAGTCCCAGGTATCACTTCTACTGAGCCTCACTGAGCCTCAAGCTGGCTCTACCAAACCTTTCTAAGAAGGCCCTTGGGCTCAGGAGGCAGGCAGGTCTCTGTGAGTTTGAGGCCAGTCTTGTTTACAGAGTGTGTTCCAGGACAGCCAGGGCTACACAGAGAAACCCTGTCTCGAAAAACAAACAAGCAAGCAAGCAAGCAAGCAAACAAACAAAAGAGGAGGCCCTTGGAAACCCAACTTTAGTATGCTATTATTATGATTAATTGGGGTTCAATTTGCATATAACAAACCACAAAGATTATTTTAAGTTTTATGAGTTTCAACAAAAGTTTGAATCCTCACAGCCATTGCCGCATTGGCATAGACCCTTACAGCACAGCAGTGAATTCCCCTGGTGCTCTCTCTTCACCGTAGTTCAGTTTTGATGGTTCTAGAAGGTAATAGAAATGGAATCAGACAAAAGCTCACTTTTGGGTCTGGCTTCTTTCAATTTTGTAATATTGCTGAGACTATTTTTGTTGTTTTTATTGTTTGTTTTTCCAGACATAGTCTCACTATATAGGCCTGGATTTCCTGGAACTCACTCTGTAGACCAGTCTGGCCTCAAACACACAGAGATCTCCCTGCCTCTGCCTTCTGAGTGCTGGGTTTAATGGGTTTAAAAAGCATTTGCCACAATGTCCGGCTTTTTTTTAAAACAGACTTAATTTTGCTTTATTTTTCTAGTATAAAAATCCTTATGTGGCTACATGGTGGTGGTGCATACCTTTAGTCCCAGCACTCGGGAGGCAGAGGCAGGCAGATCTCTGTGAGTTCGAGACCAGCCTGGTCTACATAAGCTAGTTCCAGGATAGCCTCCAAAGCTACAGAAAAACCCTGTCTCAAAAACAAACAAACAAACACAAAACAAAAAATAAAAACAAACAAAAATCCTTATGTGGCTGTATGGTGGTGCACGCCTTTCATTCCAGCATTTGGGAGGCAGAGGCAAGTGATCTCTGAGTTCAAGGCCAGTCTGGTCTGCAGAGTGAGTTCCAGGATGGTCAGGGTCACAGACCCTGGAACCCTACCCTCCCAGAAACCCTTATGTGGTGGTCACAGCTAGAACCTGCGTCCTCTGAACAGAGATGATAGTGAGGGTTCTCACAAGACAGTCAGAGAATTCCTGATACAGAGACTTAGTAAACACAGTCTCTTTCCAGAGGTCAGGGAACTGGTAGCTGTAGGTCTTGGAGATGATATCAAAGGTGGTCTTGGCAAAATTGCCCTGGGTGGCAGTGCAGCCCCTGGCTGATGTGTGGCAGTCATCAATACTGGCCATCAAGCAGCAGCTTCCTGGGCACAGGGGCAGAGATGATGCCAGCACCTCTTGGGGCAGGGATGAGACACACCAACATAGTCACAGTGGTTGTCACTTAGAATGCGACTAGCGTAGGGCTTGCCAGCTTTGCTCTCATAGTAGCCTCTCTACTCATGGAAAATGGGATTCTTGGCCAACATGATGGCCCCTCAGATGGCAGTGGCTACCTCCTTGGATCACTCAACGCCAAGACCAGGCTGACCATTGTAGTCTCTAATAGTGATAAAAGCCGTAAACCTGATCCTCTGGCCAGCCCAACTCTGCATCTGTACTGGCATGATCTTTAAACCTTATCCTTTAGGGATGCACCCAGGAAAGGTCAATTATCTCAGACTCCTTAATGGGCAGGGAGAACAGGTAGATCTTCTCCAAGGACTTGATCTTCATGTGCTTGACCAGGCACCCAGCTTGGTGACAGCGGCCCACTCTTTATCTTCAGTTTTACCACAGCCTTGACCATGGCTAAAGCCTAAGCCTGCTGCCCTCCTAGGCCTCCTACTCCTGGGTCCCTGAGTCCTCAGCACCCTCCCTTGCACCGTGTCATCTGCTGTTCAGTGTTTTCCCCCAAGAAGTGGAGGAAGAGGAAGAGGAGGAAGAGGAAGAGGAAGAAGAGGAAGAGGAAGAAGAAAGAGAAGGAGGAGGAGGAGAAGGAGAAGGAGGAGGAGGAGGAAACAGCAGCAAGACTCTTCTTTTTAAAAAACATATTCTTAGTGTTCTCCCCCCTTCCTTCCCCCTTCCCTCCCTCCCCATCCACACCATCCATACGTTGTAGCCCCCACTAGGCTGCTGTGTGTCTTCCTGTGAATAGGCAAGTGCTCTGAGCCTTAACTTGCCCTGCTCACCAGGACGTGAGGTCAAGGACTTTGTCCATGCCAGCCTCTCCCATTGTTTCCTCCTGCCCATGCCAGCCTCTCCCTCGTTTCCTCCTGGCTCCTGTCCCAGTGGCACAGGTTCTTGCTGGCTCTCTGGGTCACACACACTCCTGACACATGCGTTGGCTTTCCCTGTGTTCTCCCAGCCATCTATCTACACAACCATCTTCTCACTTGCTCAGGGCCCGGCTGAGAGGCTACATCTGTACACAGACAGACCTTTCTGGACCCTAGGACCAAAAGAGCAGACTCCCCCAGCACACACACTCTCTACCCCTGCCTGCCCCACTGGCTCACACTGTATTTTCTCTGTGATGACCCAGCCTCTGCTTGTGTCTTTAAGTGGTTCTGGAGATGTTAGCACTACACCACCCACGCCCCCACAGTAAACCATTCCGGTTTCCAGCCTACTCTCAGTTGCTCAATCAACACCAATGCCAATCGCAGGTCTTTTTATCACTTTAAAGAGGAACCCTGAACCCTTCGGTCATCATCTCTCTTTTGGTCCTTCTAGCCTTCAGCAGATACTTATCTAATTTCTCCCTTTGTACTTGGGCCAATTCTGGACATTCTACATAAATGTAACAATGCAATGCCTGGGCCTCTGTCCTGGCTTTGTCCAACTGAAGTGGTGTTCTCAAGTTTTAACCCTGTTATCGTGTGTGTTGATTATTCATCTTATTTATTTATCTATTTGCTGGCTTTTTTGAGACAGGGTGTTGTGTAGTCTGGGCTGGCTTCAAACTTGCTATGACAAGGATGACCTTTGTGCTAGTCAGGCAATTTTTTTTGTCGACTTGACACAAGCTAGAGTCATCTGGGAAGAGGAAACCTTAATTGAAGGATTACCGCCATCAGACTGGCCTGTAGATAAACCTGTGGGGCGTTTTCTTGATTAGTGATTGATATGGGAGGGTCCAGCCCACTGCGGGCAGCACTACTCCTAGGCAGGTGGTCCTGGGATGTGTAATAAATCAGACTGCAAACATTCTATTACTATCGGAACCTCATGCCCAGTCTCACACTTGTTCCTTCTACATAAATATAATAGCACAATAACTGAACCTTTGGCCTGGCTTTGCCCAATGGATGTAATGTGTTTAAGTTTTTGTTTTGTTTTGTTTTGTTTTGTCTGAGACCAGGTTTCTCTGTAGCTTTGGAGCCTGTACTGGAACTCACTCTGTAGATCAGGCTGGTCTCGAACTCACAGAGATCAGCCTGCCTCTGCCCCGTGAGTGCTGGGATCAAAGGCATGCACCACCACCGCCCAGTGTTCGTTCAGGTTTGAATCTTGTCATTCCTGCTGTGCACAGACAGCATTGCACACAGGCTGCATTTCGCTTAGCTGGTCATCGTCATGGGCATTGGGTTGTCTCCACCTTCTGACTGCTTTCAGGAATGCCACTGTGCCACTACCCACAAGCCCTTCCGTGCTTCCATTTCTTGTGGGGATATAGACATAGTTGGATTACTAGGGGATGTGGTTTATTGGCTTGCTCTTTTCTATTGGCATGAAATACCCAAGGCAGGCTAATGCTACAAAGAAAAGAAGTTTGGCTCCCAGTTTTGAAAGTTCAAGGGCTGGCTTCAAACTTGCTATGACAAGGATGACCTTTGTGCTAGTCAGGCGATTTTTTTGTCGACTTGACACAGCTAGAGTCATCTGGGAAGAGGAAACCTTAATTGGGGCTAGCATCGGGTCAGCCCAGGTGGGGTCACTTTGTGGTGCAAGCGCAGTATGGGGAAGAAGTCACATTGCCCAGTGGGAGCCAGAGACAGGCTGGTGTCCCCCAAACCCTTCTGAAGGCAGCACACTGATGGACCCCATTGGCTCCATCTTTTACAGCCTCCATTCCTCCTCTTACCACCTTGAGGATCAAGCTTCTAGTACAGTACATCACAATGGCTAATGACTTCAGATGCAGAGAGAAATATCCCATCTACAGTTTCTTTAGATAGTTTTTCTGTTCTGTTGATGTTTAGTTTTTCTAAACAATAAAATATGACACAGGTTGAAAGCTATGAGGTCATGTTTTATATAGATACAGTCACTCGTAAGTGTCTGTTCAATTAGCTATAAACAAATGCAATTATAGTACACACATAGTGACTCCCGGTTGTGGAATGATACACCCTGGCTGCCTTTCCTGCTGATGTCTTGGGCTGACTCATTCTTTATAAGGCTCTGTGCTGTCCCACAGAAAGGACATCCCATAATTTATTTAACTGGTCTCCGATTATGAAGCATTCAGCCAAGCTTTCCAGATCTGGGCCATAAAAAAAGAAATTAAAAGCCATGCAAATAGATAAAGGAAGTTTATTCCTGTTGGTGAGGGGAGCTGAGGGGACAGCCTGCTGGGGGTGGGGTGGGGGGTCAGAAGCCAACAGGCTGTTGGATAGGGGCCTTCTGAAGACACTCAAGGTTAACCCTGCATTGGCTGGTTCCTGGGCGGCTCCAGATGGTTCCAGGGATCAGCCAAGGCTGCCTGGGTGGCCTAAGAAGGTTTGGTGGGCTTGGGCAAGCAGCTGTTAGCCAACTAGTGTGGAAATCTCTCTGTACTTTGGCCACCAGTATAGTCCTTTTGGTCAGATTTATCCAATACTGGCCCTGCTTTAGTATCTACCCATTTCCTCCCTTGGAGTTCGTGGCTCAGAACATTGTTAGCTTTGTTTTTCGTTGTTGTTGTTGTTTTTTTTTTTTTTTTTTTTTTTCAAGACAGGGTTTCTCTTTGTAGCTTTGGAGCCTATCCTGGCACTCACTCTGTAGACCAGGCTGGCCTCAAACTCACAGAGATTTACCTGCCTCTGCCTCCTGAATGCTGGGATTAAAGGCGTGTGCCACAAACGCCCGGCCACTGTTAGTTTTAAAGAGTCTGTTGTTATGGGACAATCTTTTTGTACACTGTGAAGATGTGTCTTGGCCAAAGCACCTTCTGATTGGTTTAATAAAAGGTCTGACTGGCCAATAGCTAGGCAGGAAGGGGTTAGGCCGGAGAGCCAAACAGAGAGGAGGCTGAGAAGAAGGGCAGAGTCAGGAACAGTCACTAGCTAGGAAGCTGCAGATGAATATGCCATGACAAAAAAAAAGTACCACCACGTGGTAGAATGTAGATAAGAAATATGGGTTAAATTAAGATGTAAGAGCTAGTTAGAAACCAGCCTAAGCTATCAGCCAAGCATTTATAATTAATAGTAAGTCTCACCAGGCAGTGAGACTTTTAGCACTCCAAAGGCAGAGGCAGATGAATCTCTGTGAGTTCAAGGCCAGCCTGGTCTATAAATTGAGTTTCAGGACAACCAAGGCTGTTTCACAGAGAAATCCTGTCACAAAAAAACCCACCACCAACAATAATAAAAGTCTCTGTGTGCTTATTTAGGGAGTGAGCTGGCAGGACAGAGTTGACCAGTGGACCCCATGAAAAGCCTTACCTACAAATTCTTATTAGACTTTTCTTGGAGATTTCTGGTTTTATGGAGAGTAAAATTTTGCAATCAATGATACTTGTGCTGGTAACTCTCCATGCTATGGTTTTTGTACCCGATGTCCTGCAGTCCTCCCAGGAAGGCTGTGAGGTCCTCTCTTCACACTGTGGTCCTCCCAGGAAGGCTGTGAGGTCCTCTCTTTGCACACATTTTACAGCCTGGGAAGAGGCTCAGATGCTCAAAGATGGTCTAAGTTCACACGGTGGATCAGAGACTCAAAGCCATTTCCATTGGCCCAGCAACCCTTCCTGTATAGTCAGACTTCTCTGTCCCACCAGCCAGTTCCCAAATGACCACACAGAGACTTATTATTAATTAGAAATGCTTGGCCAATATCTAAGTAGCTCTTATATTTTAAATTAACTCATATTTCTTATCTGTGGTCTGTCACATGGTGGCACTTTTTTTTTTCACTGCAAGTTCATTTTGCTTTTTGCTTTTCTCTGCATCTCCTTATGACTCCTGAAACTCCTCCCTTCCTCTTCTTCTTCTTCAAGCTCTCTTTTTGTCTGCAAGTCCTGCCTAACCTCTACCTGTCCAGCTATGGGCTAGTTTAGTCAGCTCTTTTATTAACAAATGAGAGTAGTACATTTTTTTGTTTGTTTTTCAAGACAGGGTTTCTCTGTGTAACAGCTCTGCCTGTCTTGGAACTTGCTTTGTAGACCAGGCTGGCCTTGAACTCACAGGGATCCACCTGCCTCTGCCTCCCGAGTGCTGGGATTAAAAGCATGCGCCACCATACCCAGCTGAGAGTAATACATATTTAAAGTGTACAAAGACTGTTCCACAGCATTCCTGGGCTCCTTTCTTAATTCTAACAAAAGTGTAGCTGCTGTAGGATCCCCACAGTCCCCCGTGGCCAGGGCCCAGTACAGGCATGCGCATGTTGTCACAGATACACCTGAAAGCAGTTGGAGATAAGAAGCTGCCATGGAAACCAAGCATGGCAAAAAGTCTGGACCCTGAAGTGAATGTGAATGTCAAGCCCACTGTGGCCAAGAATTAGCAAGTAGAATTTGGTGTCACAGATCTTTAGTCCCAGTACTCAGGAGGCAGAGGCAGGAGGGTCGTCTCAGGTTAGCCAGGACTACATAGAGAGAACACGTCTTAAATAAATAAATACATAAAAATTTACAAAAGGATTTGTGATGTAGGGTTGGGGAGATGGCTCAGCAGGTCAGCACTTGCTGGGCGTGCCAGCGGACCTGAGTGTTGAAGCCCAGCATCCACATGGAAAAGCCGGCTGTGTTAGAGTGTACCTAAGCCCCAGCACTGGGATAGGAGACAGAGACAGGCTCACTGGGCTTGCCAGTCAGAAGCCCAGCAGACAAACACAAGCTGAGGTTCAAGGAGAGACCCTGTCTCAAGAGAATAACGTGAGGAGGGATGGAGAAAAAAAAAACACCTGCCATCTTTCTCTGGTTTCTGCACAGGGGCACCCTTACACACAGACACAGACACAGACACAGACACACAGACACACAGACACACAGACACACAGACACACACACACACACACACACACACACACACACACACACACACACACACACACGGGCCCCAGAAGAGCTAGTGATGCAAACAATGAAAGGACACTTGTGAACATCAGGTATACCAAGAACCCTTTCCTTGGGCCATGGGTTCTCCATCAGTAAAATGGGAGCAATGATACTGTTGGTCACCAGCTCAGCTAGACTGGCTGGTTAGGGAATTCCAAAGCTCCACCTCTCTTTACCTCCCAAGTACTGGGATTGCAGGAGCATGCCACTGGCCTGGTTTTTCATGTAGCTAATGGCTGCAACGGCCTCTTACTCCTTTGGAAAACACTGAGGAACCCTTATGCTTTTTCTTTCTTTTTGTAAAAAAAGCTTATTTATTTAATTTAAAAGGATGTATGAGTGTTTTGCCTTTGTGTATGTCTATGTACCAGGTATGAGCCTGAGGTCCCAGAGGCCAGAAGTGGGCATGGGATCTGCTGGGACTAGAATTACAGATGGTTGTGAGCTGCCACGTGGGTGCTGGCAGTAGACTCTGGGTCTTCTGGAAGAGCATCCAGTGCTCTTAACTGCTGAACCATCTCTATCATCTCCAGCCCTGGTGGTTTTCATTTTTCAATCAATGATCTATATTATAATTCATTATTAATAGCAAGTATAGTAATGGTGATGAATGATATGGTCAAAATATTAGTTCTTCACTTATTCATTTGTGTGTGTGTGCTCATGTGTGTGTAGTGTGTAGACTGCATGTATATGTGTGTGTGTCTGTGTCTCTATGCATCTGTGTGTGTGGTGTGTAGGCTGCATGTATGTGTGTGTGTGTCTGTGTCTCTATGCATCTGTGTGTGTGGTGTGTAGGCTGCATGTATGTGTGTGTGTCTGTGTCTCTATGCATCTGTGTGTGTGTGTGGTGTAGGCTGCATGTGTGTGTCTGTCTGTCTGTGTCTCTATGCATCTGTCTGTATGTGCATGGTGTGTAGGCTGCATGTATGTGTGTGTGTCTGTGTCTCTATGCATCTGTGTGTGTGTGTGTGGTGTAGGCTGCATGTGTGTGTGTGTGTCTGTCTGTCTGTGTCTCTATGCATCTGTGTGTGTGCTTGCTAGGGTATGAGTGTGGAGCTCAGAGAACAACTTGTAGAAGTTGGTTCTCTTCTCTCACTGGGAATTGAACTCATACTCCCAAGCTTAGCAGCAAGCACTTTTATTTGCTAGGCTAGCTCACCGGCCTTAGCATTCTCATAAGAGCAACATTCTCTCTTTAGCTTCTGTACTAGCCAAGACCCTTGCTTGAAAAGCCACAGAGGGCCAGTTCAAACCAGTTTATGCAAAACTCATGAAACAAATCTTTCTACAGAGACGGGGTTTACAAGCACACTCACCTCAAAAGCCTAGGACCTGGGACTGATTCAAAGTTTTGCCACACTTGTGGGAACATCAAGACACGGATCATAAATATGGACACTTATCATGTATCAAACAAAAATGAAATAAAAATGCCACTCTCCTTCTTCCCTTCCTCCTCCCCTCCCTCCTTTTCTCAGGTTTCCTTGCCTCTCCCCACCTTTACCAGTCTGGCAGAACCAAATCAGGTGAGATGTTGACCCCAGAGAAATAGTGAGATCTTTCCTAAGCTCCTTTTGCAGGAGTCCCGGGGAGAGACCCTCGCTGGCCAGGCTGGGGACCTGTGCACCATCTTGGATCAAAGACCAGAGGACGGTCAGCTCCACAGGATCACCTACTTTCTCCTGAGGGGCAGGGTGCCTCCCCTTGGCATGGATGTCCTGGGCTGTGTAATTCTTTGAGGAGGTCGGTTCCGTCCTGTGCATGAGATGGTGCTGAGCTGCCTCCTGTCCTCTACAAGGCACGGCAGGAGCACTGTCTCCCCTTTCCCCTTATTTAAGACAAACAGAAATGTCTCCAGATGTTCCCAAATGTCCCCTGTTTACCAAGTAAAGTGACCCCTCTGAGAGCCACTGATGGAGTAAGAGCAGTGTGTTCCTACATTTGAGGTGTAACTCGGTGCTAGGTCACTCTCCTGACAGGCAGGAGAGCCTGGCTTCCAAGCATGAAGCCCCGGCTTCCATTCCCAGCACCACACAGAAGAAAGTCATGCATCAGCTTCCTGTTACTGTAACAAATACCGGAGACAACGGATTTATAAAGAGGAAATGTTTGCTTTGGTTCATAGTTTCATAGATTCCAGTCTGTGATTGGCTGGCTCTGTTGCCTTGGACATGCCCCCAGTAACCTAAAGACCTCTCACACGCGCACCTCTTAAAAGTCCTACGGTCTCCCAGGAGCTTCAGGAAAACAACCTGCCAATTTAGGCCTGTGGGGGTCGTCCAGCTCCCAAATGTAGGAGGTAGTTTCCATGGGAATGGAGACTGTGCGAGCGAATGGCTCCCGCCGTGTTGATGTATGTTCTCAGCCCTGAGGGGTGTGTGTACAGGTGGGACCTTAACCGTGAACCTCAGCGACGGGGACAGTCAGTGTGGTGGTTTAAGTTTCTTTAAAAATGCTTTTGAGAGAAGGCTCATAAAAATCGGTTAAAAAATTGAGGCTGTAGAGATGGCTCAGTGGTTAAGAGCACTGGCTGCTCTTGGAGAGGACCGGACTTCTGATCCTAGTGCCCTACCCACATGGTCCCCCCAAAATTCCATTTAATTCCTGTTCCAGAGGATCTGACGCCCTCTTCTGGCTGCCCTGGGCATTACACGAATAAGATACACAGCCGTTTAGGCAAATACTTACACCCATAAAAAAAATAAAAAAATAAATCTTTTAAAAAACCCCAGAAATATTTCTGAGCTTGTGAACTGCCCCATGGATGCAGTCCCTGATCGGGATAACTGAGAAGCCCCCTTCCCGGTAAGAACTGTAAACAGAGAGGAACACCAAGTTCAGTTTGGGTTCAACCCTGTGCTAGGTGTGTGATCTTTCTTCAGTTGTTTGATCTCTTTCGTCCTGGTTGCCTTCAGTCTTAAAGATGATTAATAACGTCAGACAACCAATTAATGATGCATGTGAAACTCCAAGTTGCCAGGGAGCCAGGTTGTTATTTAAATTCGCTTTTCAGTGACTCAACTAAGAGACCCACCTGAGTGATTTCTTTTTTAGAATAAAAGCCTTACTCCTCACTCGCCTCAGTTTCTTTAATTTTTTTATTTTTATTTTTTTGGTTAACACAGAGATGGCAATGTTATAGCAAAGGGAACTGTTTTTTGTTTGTTTGTTTTTGCTGTTGTTTTTTGTTTGTTTGCTTTTCATTTTCTAGACTGTTCCAAGAGGCAATTTTTTCTCACTTGGTTTACTGCCAATCTCTCTCATGTTCCCAATGTTGAAAGAACAGAGGTTAAGATAGGGCAAAGTAGGGTAGTGTAGGATAAGGCAGAGAGGGGAGGGTAAGGTAGGCAAGAGAGGATAAGGTAGGGTAGAGTAGGGTAAGGTAGGGTCTATTTACAGTTCAGTGGGTCCTATAACCAGCAGAAGGTCCCTCGTGTAGACAGATATGATGTCCCAATGACACGCAGCAAGTATATTCTCAGTCCTGCGGCTCTGTTCCCTCTTGCTAACAGTCCAAGCAGTCATTTCAGTGAGATTTAAGCTTCTGGTCTTTGTCTGAGCATATCAGAAATGCCAGAAAACATTTAAACAAATAGTGGAGCCCGGTTATAAGTGAAGAGTGGAATACATCCCAGAAACAAACAGATTACCAAATCCCCTGGCAGATGTGGAGGTTCAATGATTCATGTCTTAAAAGAGACTTCCAGGACAGGTTCCTTCCAAGTGAATAGAGAAAATTGTTCTTTTGATCTAAGGCAGTTGAAGGAAAATTTTCTGTGTTCTCCTCTCAGAGTAAACACTGTTTGCCTCTGATTAGATTTGTAATTTATTAAGCTCCTCTTTGGTGTCTCCAGTAACAGACACCAAGTATGTTCTATTTGTAGAAACAGGCTTTTCTTGGGTGACATTGCTTATTGTCAGTACCCCCTTGGGTAGGTTTTCATCATCTTGTTTTAGTTCTGAATGTCTCTGTAGAGGGGTTGGGGGTGCCTATCAGCAGTTAGAATGGTTACCTAGCATGCAGAGACCTGGAGTTCCATCCCCAGGAGTTCACACACACGATGGGCACATCTGTAATCTAGCTAGTGGGGGCGGAAGATGGAGGATCAGAAGCTCAAGGCAGTCCCTGGCTACATAGCAAGTCCAAGGCCAGCCTGGGCTGCATGAGACCCTGTCTCAAACGCAAACAAAATTGCTCCAGTGAGCACGTACATTGTAGATGCCATAAAATATCTCACCAGAAGCTTTTGTGCACTTTCTGGAAACATCCAGTGCTTGTGAAGTTGGAGACTTCGGGCTGATATTTATCAGGATTTACACTCGAATCATACGTAGCACAGGAAAAAGGGGGGCAGTTTTTATTATGTTTTTGGAGAGGATTCTGGTGTTTACAGTCTGGGAACAGGATCCTAGAAGAAGCCTTTTTGTTGTTAGGGAGGGCCGACATTTGTGGGTCCACCCACTCACCCAGAGACAGCTCTGGCTGTGGAGTGGCAATAGCACTCTTCCTTTACTTAATAAGACCCTGGAGATCGGCTTCCACTGCCCACTTCTACAGCTAAAGATAAGGGAAGCCAGGCAGCCATGATTGGCCTTCTGATTCACCCCGGCGAATCTCCCGTCACTCGCTGTCTGTCTGGACTTCCTTCTGGATGAAATGCTGGCATGGCCTTGGCGGTTGCAAGTTGTTTGCTGTGTCCTTGGGGGTTTTCTTTACTGGTTTTGTTCTGAGCCGAGAGCAGATCTGGAGACTGTTGTAGGCAGATGCATCGTGAGAACGCTCGAGGGGGAAGAGAGATTGGGGTATGGGGGACAGGGTGGGTAGAATGACAGTTAGCTCTTCTCCCAGCCGACCAATCACAAAGATGGACCACATATGGTGAGTCGGATTGGTTATTCCAAGCGTTGACCTTTACATACACTAGCTTAGTAGTAATAACCCTCATAGTTCTTCTATAAGGTTACCGGAGAACTCTGACCACACCCCATACAAATGACTAGAACAGATTTCTCCTGATTCTCTTAGATAATGTCTCCCTAAATACTTGGTTTGTGTGAGTCATTGCTCAGAGCCTGATCACAGAGCCAATGGCTACCTGTTTATTTTTGAGTCACTAAGAAAAACTGGAAATAAGTTTAGACAATTCAACAGAGCCCGGGCCACATGCTTCTAGTCCCAGCCCTTTGGGGGGGGCGGGGGAGGAGGATCTCTGTGAGTTCCAGGCCAGCCTGGTCTACAGATCAGGTTCCAGGATAGTCAGTAATACATATAAAGACACTGTCTCAAAAAACCAACCAACCCAACAAACAAACGCCAAAACAAAGTGTGGGGCTGAAGAGATGACTGAGTCATTAGAAGCCCTTGTGGCTCTTGTAGGGAACCTGGGTTTGGTTCCCAGCACTTACGTGGGGTTGCTCGCACCACCTGATACTCCATCTCCTGGAGGTGACATCCTCTTCTGGCCTTCATCAGCACCTGCACCCCCACTTACAGATACACTTGTGTATTTAAGAAAATAAAAATAAATCTTGAAAAAAGATCCAAGGTGGACAGTCCCTGAATTCCTCTTGCCTCTGCACACACACACACACACACACACACACACACACACACACACACACACGTGCATGGGCACCTATACACACATGAACCCGCAGAAATATGTTCATACCCCCACACCACACACATCCAAACAAAAAAATGACAAGACAGGGAAAATCTTTGATTTCTCTTTTGTGGGCAAGCAGAGGAGGAGACTAGACTGGGGACCAAGTGCTTTGATTCACACAAAGCCACAAATCTGGGACTTAAGAAAACAGAACCGTTTCCTCAGTGGTAAGAGCAGCCTTGGTTCTCGATGGTCCGTTTGTCTGGTCTGTGTCAGCATTAGGTGTGCAGAGTGTGGTGTCGGTGCAGGTGACCTCTGCTGTACCCAGGGTTCTCAGTGGAAACACTCCAAGGGTTTATTTTATTGGATTTGAATCCACTAAGTACAGCCTTTGAGTCTTGCACAAAATCTCATTGTTCTAAGACCAAACAAACCCAGAGCTGATTGTCAAGTTTACAGGAAGGCTGGGAACACGGGGCACCTGTAGATGATGGCCCCTGCTAATAAACAGCTCTCAGACAATGTGCACCTGGCAGTTAGAGGGCTTCCCCACGACCAAAGGTCAAGGGCTTTTTTACAGTTTCAACAGTCCCGAAGCTTGAGCTGTGCTTACAATTTCATTTCCCCTGGGCAGCACTGTCTAATCAGGGCTTAAGTTCTTACACTGTGCTTCTCAGAGGAGCTCAAATTCCCTACGCTGGTAATAGCCATGCTCTTATAGAGGAGATTTAAAAGGCATCTTGACACTATATAAACAGAATTTCCACTACTGTATGTTTATTCTGTAGAAACAGGAAGTGGGGTGATGTTGGATATGACCTTGAGGGACACTGTGTTGATTGTTTCCTATCTCTGTCATCATCAGATGTGGGGTTTATTTTATCAGAACCAGATAAAAATGGACAATTTGGCTGCAAATAGCTACAGAGGAAGGAAAATCTATTTGCTAAATCTTTATCCTTGTGCTTAAAAAGCATTATTCTCTGGTAACTTACAAGAGAAAACTATTCCTGGATCCCAAGTCTAGAGGAGTCTCATAGAAAGAGATGCAACATATTCCCACCATTTAATAAAAGATTTTTTTTTTATTTACGTATCTGTGTGGGTATGTACATAGGGATGCAGATGCCTTTGGAGTCTGGAGGGTTTTGGATGCCCTGGAGTTAAAGTTACAGGCAACTGTCAGCCTCCTAGTGTGGGTTCTAGGAGCTGAATTTGTGACCACTGCAAGATGGGCACACGCTCTTAACTGCTAAGCCGTCTCTCTAGCCCCTGCACATAGCATGCAGTTTTTCCACCCAATACTGCAAATGATAGTGCTGGGGGAGCAGGGACTATGAACTTTTGTAGAAATCAAGATTTATCTGTTATCGACTAGCACAGATAACAGCACTATCTATTGTTGACATAGCAAATATTACTTTTCCAGAAAACTTCCAAAGAAATATTCTGGACCGCCACCAGTTCTTTCTGTATCATGAGCTTCACTTTTCTTCACCAGGAAGGATTATACTATCACATGCATTTTGTTTACAGACATCTAGAACAGTATGTCCAATAAAAATACAAATGTACTAAAATATCAACGTGCCAGGCAGGATGTAGTGTGATAGGGCTATTAGTGGGTAACTAACTAATTTCTTTCTGACTGAATTTGAGGTCTGCTTCACAGTAGGGAATTCAAACCTGTTACTATATCCCAATCAAACACCCACAGGTGAGGAGATCATGGATTCGAGGGTAGAACTAGCTATGTTATTTTGCTAAATGGTCATTGTGGGGTTTGGATAAGAATGACCTCTATAGGTCATTTGAATAGTCACCAGGGAGTGGCACTTTTTGAGAAGGACTAGAAAGATTAGGAGGTGTGGCCTATTCGCTGGAGGAAGCATGTCACTGGGGATGGACTTTGAGGTTTCAAAAGCTCATACCAGGCCCAGCATTTCTCTTTCTGCTGCCTTGGGATCGGGACGTAGAACAGTCAGCTACTTCTCCAGCATCAGGCCAGCCTGTGTGCTGCCTTGCTTCCAGCCAAGATGATAATGGACTAATCCTCTAAAAGTGTAAGCAAGCCACCCCAATGAAATGTTTTCTTTTTATAAAAGTTGCCTTGGTCATGGTGTCTCTTCACAGCAATAGAACAGTGACCAAGACAGACATGCTGTGAAATTGCCTTCTAAATATTTATGTTTATACCCAAAGACCTGGGATGCTCTCAGCCTTGGCCAAGGCAGCAGTCTGCATGTTCTTCCCCAGAGGGAGGGAGTGGTTTAGTTTGCTTTGCAGCTGATGCTTCCAGCCGGTCTGTCTTGTAAGTGTTGCTGGAGATGGCCACCACTTATCCTCATGTGGCCTTGGGTGAGTTAACAGACCCCTCTGGAGTCTCCGTTTGCCTCACTTGCAAAGTGGCAGCTGCTATAAAAATCAAGCATGGGCAGTATCTGTCCTATGAGGGTGGCACTTGTAATTCCCAGGCAAAGCACTGGCCTGTGTGTTGTCAGAGTCCCTGCTTCTTAAGCACTGGTGCTGAAACCCTAGATTGAGGTTGAATGAGAAATCCAGGCCCAGTTAAAAAACTCGAGAGAGGGCCATCAAGATGGGTCAGCCTGTAGAGTTCGACTCTGCACCCCATACTGCAGAGGGAAAGGCTGACCTCGGCAAGTTACCCTCTATTCTCCACTTGCACTCCATGGTGTGTGTGTGGGCATATGTTGAGATTACAGGCACGTACTGTCATCCCGGGCTTTTTTCTTTTCTGACTCAAGGTCTCTTTATGTAGGCTCTGGTTGGCCTAGAAGTCCTCATGTAGACCAGGCTGGCCTTGGACTCTTAGAGATCTGCCTGCCCCTGTTATGACATAATCTTTTCATGCACTATGAAGATGTGTATTTGCCAAGGAACCTTCTGATTGGTTTACTAAAAGGCTAAATGCTCAATAGCTAGGCAGGAAGAGGTTAGGCAGCAGAGCCAAACTGAGAGGACGCTGGGAAGAAGGGAGTGGCCAGCCAGATGCAGAGGAAACAGGAGATGAACATGCCATGGTGAAGAAAGGTACCATCATGTGGTAGAGCACAGATGAGAAATATGGGTTATGGATCTCCGTGAGTTCGAGGCCAGCCTGGTCTACAGAGTGAGTTCCAGGCCAGGCTCCGAAGCTACAGAGAAACCCTGTCTTGAAAAACCAAAAGAAAAAAAGAAATATGGGTTAATTTAAGCTGTAAGAGCTAGTTAGTAACAAACCTAAGCTATCAGCCAAACATTTATAACTAATGAGTCTCTGTGTGACTATTTGGCAGTTGGCAGTCCCAGTGAAAAACTCTGCCTACATAACCCTGGCTTTCCGAGTTCTGGGATTAAAAGTCTACACAACCACAGGGTTGTGTAGCACATGCCTTTAATCCCAGCACTTGGGAGGCAGAGGCAGGAGGATCTCTGTGAGTTCGAGACCAGCCTGGTCTACAAGAGCTAGTTCCAGGACAGCCTCCAAAGCCACAGAGAAACCCTGCCTCGAAAAAAACAAAAACAAAAATAATAAATAATAATAAATAAATAAAATAAAGTCTACACAACCATGCTTGGCATTTCCCAGTTCTTTAGAACCCAACAAGTAGCAGGTTCAGAGAGGCTCAAGTAAGATGAACCCTGCACAGTGCCAATGGCTTCCCAGTTGCCACCTGAATCCTCGATTACTGATGCTAACTAAGTGTTGCCTATCACGTCTGCAGCTGCCCCTGACATGAGTGTCCCAACAGGCAGGACGCTATCTCTAGCGATATAATTTTTATACGCTAACAAATAAAGCTTGCCTGAAGATCAGAGGGCAGAACTAGACACTAGTTAACCATAGAGATTTGGAGGTCTGTACAGGCCGACAGGAAGTGATAAGGTGAGAGGAGACAGTACCTCGCTGTCTCTTCGGCTGAGAAGTTGGTAAGTTACGGTGTGGCTGTGGCTTGTTCCTTCATCTCGCTGATCTTTCAGCATTTTTTCCTGTGTCTGGCTCCAGGCTTTTATTATTAAGACCTATCAGAACTTGTGCTACATGAGTGTCCCCAACGGAGACTTCTCATTCCTGGCAGTGGGAAGAGAATCTCTCTTTTAATATATAATCACAAATATGTTCACTGCACACAAACAGATATCTGTGGTATTAAAATTTCATAGGGGATATTAGAAGTCAACATAGAGACCCCCTTGTCAGAGGGACATGAACAAGTGTGATGAATTACACTGGCTTCCATGAGCTAGTGGAAGGGACCGGGACCCTATGGACTATGGAGAACAACCGGTTCACTGGGACGGCTGGGCAGGTGGCTATGAGTGATGGGATGTGGGATTTTATGAGCTCAGCTCATGGGTGAACAGCACAGTTCTCTGCTTCTTCCTTCCCACTGGAAGGCTGTGTTGAAGACAGGCACCTTGGGGATCCTGACTCTGTGGTTCATTTGTTACGTGGATTTGGACACAGGCCTGTCTGAATTGGGGCTCTATACCCACATGATAGTTGTGTTTGGTAAATGTCAAGTCACTTTCCCAGGTCCTGCTGAGCTTCGCAGAAAACAGCAGATGACTCAACAGCAGTTCAGTTTCCAGGAAGAGAAACAAATTCCTATAAGCTGACTTTTATTGACAGACTAAGGCCTGCTTCTTCTTCTGGTTCCTTCTTCCAAATATCTGCCTTGTGTGTGTGTGTGTGTGTGTGTGTGTGTGTGTGTGTGTGTGTGTAGGCCAGGGGTCATCCTCATGGGTTCTTCTTCAGGAAGCACCCACACTGTTTTTCAAGGCAGGGTCTCTCACTGGCCTGGACCACTGAATCAGTTAGACCAAGTGGCCTTTGAGGCACAGGAGTCCTCCTGTCCCCTCACCAGCGCTGTGGTTACAAGTGCCTGTCACTATGCTGAGTTCTTTTACATGGCTTCTTGTATGTCTTGCACTCTATCAACTGAGTGTATGTGTGTGCTCGTGTGAAGGCTAGACAACCACTTTCGGGAGTCAGCTGCCTCCTTCCACCATGTATGTCCTGGGAATTTGAACTCAGGTTGTCAGGCTTGGCAGCAAGTGCCTTTACCAGCTGAGCCATCTAGCCAGCCCCAAACCCCAGGTTATAAATGAGCTTTTGAAATTTCCAATGACACACAGTCTGGGAACTCACAATGCACTTGGGGCTGCATGCACATCATCGCACCGGCTGATGAAGTAACTCTGATTGTTGCTGTTGCTCTTTCACTGGTGAGAAAAAGCACAGAAAATCCAGTAGGAGCCGAGATGGGAGGGAGCCGCCACTTTGCACAGAGCCTGGTACCACCATGCAAACTCATGTAAGCCAGGACTTTCAGCCCAGAAAACCACACATCTGCACACAATTTTGCACATGGCTGCAGCAGATTATGTCTGTCACAAGACGTATCACCTCCCTGGTCTAAGGTGGCAATTTAAAGAACAGATAGTTGTGACCTCCTAGGAAATATTTTGGGAATCTGTGTGGGGGTGTTCTTTTGTTGAACACAGTAACAGGGTAACATTAACATGGACTGATATGTACTACTGGGCTGGTGTGTTCAGCTTAGTTCTTAAATATATTTTTTTAAGCCGACACGCAGTAAAATTCACTCTTTTTGATGTGTGCTGCGATGGGTTTTGACTCATGTGTGGAGCTGGGTAAACAAACACACAATGGAGGTACAAATAGGTCCCTTAATCATGACACCCAGAGACATCCTTATTACATCCAGTCCCTCCCTGGATGCCCATCTCTGCAAGATGCTGGCTTGCTTTCCATCCTTGGACTTTGGTGTTTTTCAGGGAGCGTTAGCAATGGGGTCAGACAGCGTGGAGCTGTCAGCAGATGCTCCCTCCATCAGGCGCACCATGGTTAGGCTCATTCTCCTTACCCCACAAATCACTACTTCATTAGTTTCCTCCACAGACAGAACAGTTTGTCTGTTGGTGTGAAGATGATCATCTTTCTTGTTTCTAGAGTCTGGAAAACTTTTAATGAAGCATCTGTAAACGCCGCCATCCAGGTTTGAGTGGGAGGAACTGGAAGTTTTGTGGCTCTTGGGAAAATACTGGGAGGGCGTTTGCTAGGACTTATTTATAGCTCTAAACTGTTTTCTAAAGGAGTTGAGCGGCAGGTCAGGGAGATGGCTCAGTGGGTAAAGTGTCTGCTGAGCCAGCAGGAGGACCTGAGTTCAGATCCTCAGCACCCGTGTAAAAGCTGGGCATGCGCTGGTGGGCTGGCTCAGTGGGTGAAGGAGCCATGAAGCCTCACCGCCCATTTGATCCTCAGGACCCACATGGTGAAAGGAGGAAACTGACTCCTGCAAGTTTTCCTTTGGCATCTGTGTAAGTCTCTCTCTCTCTCTCTCTCTCTCTCTCTTTCTCTCTCTCTCTCTCTCTCTCTCTCACACACACACACACACACACACACACACTCATTGGTTCTTTGGTGTCCCTGGAAACCAAAGTGTCAGTAGAGTCAAGGTGATGCTTTGGTTGAGATTAATTATTCTCTGAGTGATTACATCTCTTTCTTTTTGGAGAGAGAGGCTCACGTAGCCCAGGTTAGCCTCAAATTCACTACATAGCAGAGGATGTCCTTGAACTTCTGATGTTCCTGTTTCTACCTCTGCAGGGCTGGGATAACAGATGTGTAACACCACACCCAGTGTCTGCACTACTGGGAATGCAACCCAGGGCCTCATGTATGCTGGGTACATACATTACCAACTGAGCTACATTCTTAGTCTCTGGGTTATTGTGTGTCGTTTTTTCTCTGAAGAGACTGTACTATTGTGGAGGGCGAGTAGACAGCTAAATAAAGCAAGCAGACTCCTTCACGTGTAGGGAGGGAGCACGCAGCAATACTGAATATAACTGTTGCATTTTCTAGGATTTCACAGTCAGACCAGAGCCCAGCAGCTCTGTCCCATTGAATAAGTGGCATTAGATATGATAAGCACATGACACTGGCTGCTCCGAACAGCCCTGTGGCACTGGTGTTAATACCATTTCCATTTGACACAGGAAGAGACTAGGGTTCAGAGAGATTACGACACTCTCCAGAGGCCATAGCTAGCTGGTGCTAGAAGAGGAGTACATCCGTGTTTATTTTATTGGCTATCAGAGACCTACCCAAGTTTCTTCACTCTCACATAAACTGTCCCGGCTGACATTATTCTCTCTCAGTGAAATATTTCATCATTCTTTCTTATTACCCCCAGCATCCCCAGGCCCCCCCCCCCCCGTGTGTGTGTGTGTGTGTGTGTGTGTGTGTGTGTGTGTGTGTGTGAGCATGAGCATGTGCATGCAGTTGCCTCACAGGCAGGAAGAGGGGGTTATACCCCCCAGAGCTGGAGTTACAGGCAACTGTGAGCCATTCTGTATGGCAGCTGGGAGTCGACTGGGGTCCTCTGCTAGAGCAGCAAGAGCCACCTCTTCCATCCCCCACGACTCCCCTTGTCTGGTTTGCTTCAGCTTCTGAACCCAGTTCAGTTCTAATTCAGCCTCAAGTCTGACTGTTTCAAAGCTAGCTACTAAACCTCTCTGAGTTGTACTCAATTGTGAATGCATTACATGGGCTCTGGTAAGGGTTAGTAGAGACTGAGACATGGGAAATAAACCACTGGGCAGATGGGAGTATGCTGTTCTATGCTATGCGAAGGACCCTGAGGGAAGAGAGTCCATCGATATTAGGGGCTCTTCTAAAGTTAGATTGAGCTGGGAGGTGGTGATGCAAGCCTTTAATCCAAGCACCCGGGAGGCAGAGGCAGGCGGATCTCTGTGAGTTCAAGGCCAGCATGGTCTACAAAACTAGTTCCAGGACAGCTAGGGCAACACAGAGAAACCCTGCCTCATAAAGCCAAAATTAAAAAAAAAAAAAAGATTGCATGTGCTTTCCAACATTATATAGCTAGAAAGGAATGCTTATCACTTTAAGGCCATGTTAAAATCCTAACATAGGTTTCATGTTCTGTAGTTTGAGGCCACATGAAGAAGCTGTTGCTCCAAGGCAGCCGAGGGGCCAGTATCAGTCCTACTTACTGCCATAGGACAGTTTCTGGTAGATACTCTAGGCTCTGCATGCCATGCAGCCTCTGTGGATATTACTCAGCCCTGGCACTTAGCAGGGAAGCAGTCAGGAGATGAACAAGCCTCGCTGTGTTCCAGTGACACAGTATAGGTGGCTGCTGGGGCTTAAAATTCAGTGTGGCACCCAGTCTTTGAATCACTGGGTTGGAATCCACTGGTTGTAAGAGTCTGTCTTTCTCTCCCTCTTCTAAGTCTGCCATTTGTTCTAACCAAATATAACCAGGTACTAATGTTCTGACATACTTCAATTAACTGATGCTTTATATTAGGGTGTAAGAACAGCATCTGTTTATAGACATCCGAACCCTTCTAATAACCTGGGGTTGCTCTAATATTTGACTTCCAGTGAAGGGGTTTGTTGGATGTTTAAATATATCCTGCTGCTGTGCTGTGTGTAATGAAAATATTAGCACATTTGAAATAACACCTCTGTAACTGAGGACATTACTGGATACCAGAGTTCTGTTTCCATAGTCTACGTGCTGTGTTTTCCCTTAGCTGTCTACTCCACAAAATCATGGCATAAATGGGCTTGTGTAGGGCTGGGGAGATAGGGACCAGCTTCAGGCAGCTCACACCCACTTGTGACTCTAACTTCAGGGGGTACGATGTCTTCTTTTGAACTTAACAGGCAATAGCACTCATGTGTGCATAGCTACCCACCCTTACACATCTGCACACATATACAGCACTCATGCACACATACACATATACACATAATAGACAATAAAAGCAAAAGGTAAAATCTGTAAATAAATAAACAGAAATACCCCCAAAGCTTGTGAAATTCAAAGTTAGAATAGGGACATGTGAAAAGGGCACCTCTGCCCATAAAATGTTGTGCTGAATTGAGGTGTGTCTCACTGTGGCTAAATGCCATAATTTCTAGCTACATATTTGGTTTTTATTTATTCTTCTCTCAAACAATACAACTCTACCACAGTTTCCCCTTCCTTCTCTTCTCCCAGTCTTCCCCATCCACTCCTCTTCAGTTTCCCTTCAGAAAAGAACAGGCCTTCCAGGGATAGCAACCAAACATGGCGTAACAATTTACAATAAGACTAGGCACAAACGCTCGTATTAAAGCTGGGAGTGGTAACCCAGTAGGAGGAAAAGGGTCCCAAGATCAGGCAAAAGCATCAGAGGGACCCCGATCCCACTGTTAGGTGTCTCACCAGAACAGGACCTGGTTCAGGTCCATGCATGCTCCGAGATGTCTCTGTGAGCACCCACCAGCCTTGCTTAGTGGATTCTGCGGACCCTGTTCTCCTGGTGGCTTCCACCCCTCTGACTCCTACAGCTCTTCCTCTCTCTTTTGTGGGTTCGCTGAGCTCTGCCATGCTTGGCTCCGGTTCTCTGCATCTGCTCCCATCAGCTGATCAGTTGCTGGATGAAAACTCTCCAATAACGAGTAGACTACCCACTGATCTGTTCTTCCGCTGCCATATTTGGTATTTTTCAAGTGTGTAAATTTAATCTTTCATCTTAAATATTTTTAAACCAGAGCTGTATTATCCAGAATATACTAAACTTTTAAAAAAAGTGATAAAAAAAACAAAACAAAAACAAACACAATCAAATAAAAAATTGTAAGAGGAGCAGTGGTGGCTCATGTCTTTAATCCCAGCACCCAGGAGGCAGAGGCAGGTGGATCTCTGCGAGTTCAAGGCCAGCCTGGTCTACAAATGGAGTTCCAGTACAGCTAGAGCTGTTACACAGAGAAACATTGTCTCATAAAAAACAAAAAAACAAAAACAAAAACAAATAACAACAAAACAAACAAAGATTTCTTTAAAATAAATGCAAAAATAAATTTCATTATGTGGGTTCCACAAATAACCAATATATGTCTTAAGTCACATGGACTATTCACATTTAATATTTAATGCAGGGGTCTGGAGGAGATGGCTTAGTAAGCATGCCCACTGTACTAACCTGAGGACCTGAGTTCAAACATCTAGGACCCATGTAAGAAGCGTGGCATAGACCATGTTTACCTGTAACACCAGCCCTGTAGGAGGAGGAGACAGGAGTATTTGGGGGCCCATTGACTGTCAGCCTAGCTCCCCATTCAGTGAGAGACACTGTCTCAAGGGACTAAGGTGGACTATGTCAGTGTAAGATATCCAATGACTTTCTCTGGTCTCTGTGAACCCACACAAGCACAAACAATCTGGCGTGTGTGCAAGCACACACACACACACACACACACACACACACTGTAATATTAATGTAATCAGGGATCTGCATACAATATTTGCTCTATGCTCTACTTTGCCTCCAGAAATCCAGGGAATTCTCTGTCAAACAGAGCATAGTTCATACCATAAAGAGCCAATTTTCAAAAAAGACGTTGTTGGGTTAGTAATCAATCCATTGATAAAGACAACTAAAGGGAGGGGGGGTAGGTTCTTACTGACTCAGCATGATGCATTGATACGGACAAAGATAATACAAACAGTGACTCCTCCATCTTTATGTGAACACAGCAACAGCAACCTGGCTCGTGACCATCTTCCAAAGAATAATCAAAGATTCATCACTGGCCCTGAAATGAGTTGCCCCTGAAATGTTAGAGAACACATAACAAAAAACTTGATATTTTTCGAAGTGAACACAGCAAGCCAAAAAATGTACACTGACTAGCCAGTAATGATTATGAAGCTAGGCAAAACTTTTCTAACCTGATATTAATAAACAAAACAAAACAAAACAAAAAACTATTCTGGCCAATTGTGATAAAAGTCATATGAAAATCTTGTTTTCATTAGTCTCTTTACTTAAATTTTTTTTTTTTTAGATTTTATTTATTATGTGTACAACATTCTGCTTCCATGTATATCTGCACACCGGAAGAGGGCACCAGATCTCATAACGGATGGTTGTGAGCCACCATGTGGTTGCTGGGAATTGAACTCAGGACCTCTGGAAGAGCAGTCGGTGCTCTTAACCTCTGAGCCATCTCTCCAGCCCTTTACTTAAATTTTTAAAAAGATTTATTATTATGTATAAGGGTGTTGTGCCTGCAAGTATGTGTGCCACCTGTCTCAGGAGGGCATGGAGCTCCCTAGAACTGGAGTTATGGGTGGTTGTGAGCCACCATATAGGAGCTGGGAACTGAACCTGAGTCCTCTGGGTTCTTAACCATTGAGCAGTTGTTCCAGCCCCGTTTCCGGCTTGTAAAATGATGAGATCCATTGAGTTTTCTTCTTCAAGTAAATATAAGATTTTCTGTTAAGTTTTATTCTCATAAAGAAAGTCCCTGAATTGTTTAAAGTTCAAAAACAAACAAACCAAACCAAACAAAAACCCTGCTTGGTGACTCCAGCCTGTAATCTAGTACTTGGGAGGTGAGGCAGGAGAATTACCACCAGTTTAAGGCCGCCAGAACCCTGCACTAAGGAATGAGGTCTTTGTCTCAACTCCTCATAACTTCTCCTCTGAGACTTATGGTCACACATACACCTAATCCAAGTACTTTGGAGGCTGAGGCAGGAAGATCAACAGTTCAAAGCCACCCTGGGCTACAGAGTGAGACCCTATTTGAGACAATGTTTTTGTTTGTTTGCTTTGAGATACTGTCTTGCACTTTAACACAGTCTAGCCTGGAACCCACTTTGTAGCTCAAGGCTGGCCTCAAACTTGCAATAATCCACCTGCCTCACCTTCTTGCCTGTTAGGATTCCAACTGTGAGATGTTATGCCTTCCCCCGGCATGGCCTGGTTAAATAAAACCTACAAATATTAAACACCTGACATCACTTAGCAGTGGCCATGTTAATGACAAGTAAGACACCATGCCACATTTCAACAGTTTCTCAACATCTCTTAACTCTTACATGAGCACCAGCAAGTAGCCTGTGGTTCAGCTCATCCAGGTGAAGCCTCAAGTAGCACCTGTAATTTGTACCCAGGTTATATACCCTTCTTGGGCAAATGTAGCTCCTGGTCCAGCTGAAAGAGCAAACCTGTTGTCTACCCCACAGCTCGGCTGTGCTCACCCCCCACTTTCAAATAGTCCATTGGCTAACAAGCGCCTCATAGCCAAATCCAACCTGTATAGACCAGGATGAATACGTCCTCTAGGGCAAGTCTGAAAGGGGTGGAATTATTCCCTGAACTCTAATTCAAAATACCCCAGGACTTGTATCCAAACAAAAACCTAGCCAAAACTGAAAGCAAAACTTAGCCCTTAACTGTGTGTTTCACTGTGAGGTACACTGAAATTAAGAACAACTTTTTTTGGATTACTCGGTTGCAGGTTTTGTCTCTAGTGTGAACTTAGATTGCCTACAGGGCAAGCATGACCTTTGTCCCATCTTCCACACTCAGGAAGGATATAAGCAAACTTGTAGGAGCTCAAGAGATGGCATAGTGAGCAAGAAGCCGTGTGGTATGGGTGTGAAGACTTGGGTCCTGATCCCAGCACCCACATAATAAGCCAGGCACCGCTGTCCTCCGGTAACCCCAGCACCTACAGCACTCACAGGCTGCCAGCCCAGCTCTGGATTCAGGGAGAGCCTGTAGGGAGGGAATAAGGTGAGGAGCGACAGAGCAGGACACCTGTTGGCCTCTACTGGGCTGTGTGTATGCACACGCATGCGCAGAACCACCCATTCCCAGAAAGATCTTTGGATTAAGAAAACCATAAAAACAAAGGCCATAAAAATGGCTCAGTAGGTAAAGGCATGTGCCACCAAGCCTGGCAAGTTCCATCCCGGGACCTACACAGTGGAAGGAGAGAACTGAGTCCAGAGGGTTGACCTCTGACCTCCACATGTGCCCTACAATTTTTACGTGGAAGCACACGCACACAAGTAAACGAACAAACAAATGTGCGTGCCTCTGTTTCATGGCTGCAAATCCACTTGGGGGAGCGTATGACTTCTAGTGCCCACAACACACCTCTGCAAGCCTCCATCCAACTGCTGTCTGTAGTTTTCTATTTGCCTCTCTCGCCAGCCATGTAAATGAAGTCACTTTCTCAGCCTCATTGTAAATGAAAAGAGACACGGGCCTGGAAAGCAGCCACAGAGAGAATGATGTCCACAAGGAAATCAACAGTTTAATGAACACGAGATAAAGGTGACCCGGAGTTGCCATCAGAGCCAGGCATGTTTCTTTCATCCGCTGTTTACTCAATAATCATACAGTCAATTACAGCTTGTTTGAAAGATTTTATATCCATTAGTCTATAAATATCTACAGTGTATATGTATTTGCAGATAAAGAGGGAGGAGGCCATTATGACAACGTAGACCTGTCTCACACAGCAATCGCTTCACAAGTACTGGGAAGCCCAGAGTCTGTCGATGCCAGTTCTCCCAAAATTAGAGAGTCTGCAGTGTGGACCGGTTTGCTCATCAGCACCAGTGAATTAATGAGCAGATCCAACCCTGACCCTTCTGCATGCCGGGTAAGTGTCCCACCACTGAGTTACATCTCTGGCCCTCTTAAAGCTTCGAGACAGTCTCAGTCTCACCAGTTTGCCCAGACAAGACTAGATCTTGTTCTTTAGCCCATGCACACCCAGAACTAGAAATCCTCCTGCCTCAGCTGCCTGAGTAAGTTAGATTACAAATTTGTGCCACCAAGACCAACTGTGACTCTTTTGTGGTTGTTGTTTATTTGTTTTAAATATGTAGCCCATGCTGGCTTTAAACTTTCAATCCTTCTGCCCTGGGCTCTACTGTAAGTTGCCCACTGCTCTGTGCTTTTGGCTTGGCTCTACTTTCTTTTTATCAAGAACCTAACCTGAGTCACACATGGGATCAAGTAAGAATTATCTTTATATCCTTTTTTTCTTCCTTATCATTTTTAGTTTTAGTCTCATTATATAGCACAGGCCAGCTTCTAATCTGAGATCCTCCTGCCCCTGCCTCCAAAACGTTAGTTTTATAGGCCAGGGGCCACCATGCCTGGCTTGTCCACGTGGTTTCCAGTCCAGAGACTCAGGAAAAAGTCTGACCCTATATGGTTTTGATATGTTTTATGACATGGTAGGTCTGTGCCAAAAATGGTCACCCTGTGTACCGATGAGATCAACCAAGACAAACAAGGTAGGCACACCATGCCATGGCTGTTCCGTCTTCATTTTGTTTGCCAGAATTAACATACGAGGACTCCCAGTGTGAGTAACCTCTTCCAGGCCAGTAAATACTGTTGTCTCTCTCCTGCTTCTGTTGTCAGTACATTTTCTTTTATTGGGTGGCAGGAATAGTTGTGTTAACTATGCGCCCTGCTTTATCAGGTGCCCCTCATTCTAAAATGTTCATTCCCAGGGCCTTGGAGAAACCCAGAGATGAAATCTTCCAAGCTAATGCTAACGCTTCCAGTATTTTCCACTCTGGGCAGAGCCTAATTATATGTGATTTTTTTTTTTTTTTTTTTTTTTTTTTTTTTTTTTTTACAGTAGTCTCTACAGATGAAACAGATAAGATGTCTCCGTTCTGTCTGGAGTATGTCTTATACGGACAGTCTTAATTGACTCACTGTTAGCTTTCCTTGGCTGTGAATTGGGGCTCTAGAAGCATCCATCCAGACTCCGCTATTGTCCTTGCAAAGATAGTTATTGCCCTCTTGTTTGTATTTTAGCCTGCAGACTGCAGGAGGGAAAGACAATTTGGCAAGTGTGTAATGATAAGGAGTCCTTTGGTTTAAACACTCTCACCAAACAGCTTCTTATTGTTCTCAACTTCCAGACCCTGGCTGCTTTGGGGGTGGAAAACCTTTGAATTTTACAGATACAGGAAAAATAAAAGCAACAGGATACTGCCTTTGAGTTAGGAACGATCTTTAAAAGGCATCCAAAGAAAGTTGGCTCAGTCTGAATTGAGAGAAGAGAGGGAGCCAGGGAAAGTTTGACTTGACTCCCTCTGCACTTTGTTTCTAGCACTGTGAAGCAGAAGAGTTCGGGGGCAGAGGCCTCCCTGATCTACTTCCTGAACGCAGAGACAGACACAGTGTCGACTGCACGCTGTCGACTTCACCGTGTGCAAATGGCCAGCAAAAATCCTCATCGACCGAGGCCCAGAGGATGTTTCTCAATTCGGTTACGATCTGACAAGAGAGCCAAGGTCTCGATGGCGAGTGTCGCCAAGTATCCCCACCCCCGCCCCCCTCGTGGCCACAGAAAGGTCTGATGGGGGTGGACGGGGCAGTGTGTCCAGCCTGTTACCATGGAGGCGGCTTAATCCAAAGACAGTGAATTCAAAGCCTCCAGTAGAAAGGATGGGGTAGCATTGAAATGATGACCGTTTACTCAGAAGAATGCCCAAGTTGCAGCTCACAGAGATAAGCTGCGGCTGACTTCTCTCCAGCCTGCAGAAGCAGCCAAACCGGTTGGGCAACTTTGTTTCTTTGCTTTCTTTCTTTCTTTCTTTTTTGGCCAGGCCAGTACTGAATAATAGTAAGCGGTAACCTGGGACTTTAGGGAGAGGATTCCCTCCACCCACCCTAAGTTCTCCTGGGCAGAATGCCTATATCTTTTCACAGTTTAAAAAACAAACTGTGTGTGTGTGTGTGTGTGTGTGTGTGTGTACTCATCTGATTATTGCTGTTAGTTTTCTGCCTCTGGTGTTTGGGGCGGGAGGAAGGGGTTTAAATAATAATTTTAAAACATCTGACTTCTTTTCATGAATTCTTCCATAGCTAGTTTGCCAGCTTTGCTGTTTTCAGCTGGACTTTGTTATTTTCTTGTTTCTAATCAAACTATCCAGTTGATATCTGCCATGGCATCTTGTTCAGGAGAGGATTGGGGTTGGTGGGTAAAAGGGTTAAGGAAGAGAAAAATACAGTGTGACAGAGAATGCATCTTGGAGACTCATCTCAGCTGACCCGGAACACCAGAGGGGATTGGGCAAGGTTGAGATAGGATGAGAGATAGACCAGAGAGTCAGGATGGAGTGATAATGGGGGCTGGGAGCTTGCTTCTTTTCCTTCCTTGGGTGTCCCTGTTTGACTCAAGCACTCTCCTGTTTGTATTTGAACTGCCATGGCAGTTCAGAGTCTGGGAAAAGAAGAAAAACAGTTAAAAAAAAAAACAAAAGTCCAGAGGCCATTGAAGGGGAGTACTATAGCATGCAGGAACCCCAAACTGCCCAGGTTACCATCTGAAGCTCTGCTAACTTGGAGAGCAGGATGCCATCAGTTTTCTTGTCTACCACCAGCTCCCTGCAAGGCCCTGTGCCCTTGGTGAATCTGCCCTGATGGTGGCTGAAAAATTTGCAACAAATATGGTTCATTTTTGGGTGGAACTGATGTTGGGGCTAGGCAACCATCTGGAGGACTGAGCAGCTGAACGGCAATGTTCCTAGAAGACTTAGCAGTTACAGGGAGTCAGTCTCTTCACCCTTCAATTCCGTTTACAGAGGGATGAACATTTCAAAGCACGAAAGCCTGTTTTATAAAAACGATACTTGGCTATTCTTAATAAAGGCTCTCTTGTACATTTATAGAATGCTCACAGGTCCTGAGCCTGTGTTTCCATCACTGTACATTTTAAATGGCCCATCTTCTATTTGAGAAACATGGAGACTGCTTCAAAGGGGCAGGCACATCCTTTGTTCCCCATTGATCCGGAAACAAAAGGTTCAGGGGAGAAGTTTATTTTGTTCCTGAATGCTATATGCAGATGAGCCTATTGCTAATAAAGTAAGCCAAGGATTTGAGTCTTTTCCAAGCCTTATATTCTTGTGACGGTACATCGAGATTGAGCCGGCTCTCCGGCTCCCTTGGATCTCATTGTGCAGTGCTATGAGGTGGAGCTGCCCAAGTCACACCCTCAGAATTAAAGAGCCATATAGGGAGTAGCAATAGATGGGAGCTAGCACTAACCCAGTGCATGTGGCCCTGTTGCTTCTCGAGAAACCCACAGACATTTTAGACATACACTGTCCCCCGTTCTCCTTTCTCTTCTCCATCTCCACCAATTCCTGTACCCCCAAGATTCTCACTACTGGTAGTGTGAACATCATGGGGCTGACAGTTCTTTCTGGTGGGGAACAGAGCCCATCCTCTGCATTGCAGGGAACTGACCAACCAATCAGTACTCCCTGGTCACACTACAGATCAGTTGATGTTTTTGCAACAATAACCAGGACAAAAAAAAAAAAAAAAAAAAATGTCTCTCAGCACAGCCATACATCCCTGAGAATGTCAGCTGAGAAGTTGCCTGAGGCTGAACACCTGTGTTCTAGAACATTCTGCCCTCCAGTCCCTTGAAAAGAAAGAAGACATTCTTTTGGTGTTTAGCCAGGCTTGGGGTGGTGTGTGTGTGTGTGGGGGGGGATGACCTGCTCTAAAATAGGTATTTTAAGCAGAATCCATAGGGTCTGAATTGAAAACGTGAAAGCCAAGGAGAAGGCAGAGTGAGGATTCAGCGGCTCCTCGGATTCCAGGTGAGCTTTAGAAGGCCAGTGATGGAAGCCAACACACTCAGGCTGGTTCCTTCCTTCCGGGTCTTAACGTTCTTCCTTAGCACAGTGCTCCCCCTACTGGTGAGTGTTTTAGAGGCAGCCGGAAAATTTGTCTCTGGTATCCTCCCTTACATGCCCGAAGTATATTTGCTTACAAAATTTCCAATAGACGAAAGTGATCGTACACCAGAATAACATCAATATATATTTCATGAGGCACTTTTAGGACCATAAGCACTATTTCTGTAGTAACTGCATATACCCCTATAAGAAGTTACTTTTAAATTTTATCTTATTTTGTTTCTTGGAGCCAGGGCTTGAGTAAAGAAAAGTCATTTTCTACCACTAACTATACTGAAGGTGCCCTCCCACTTTTTGATATATAAATTTTTTCCATGTGTGGGAGGCTGGGGACAGCTCAGTCAATAAATGTAATCACAAGGGTTAGAGTTTGATCCTCAGAAGTCACATAAAAAAGCTGGGCTTGGCAGTATATGCTTGTAACCGCAGTGCTGTGGAGGAGGTGAGCTGGTGCTCCCTGGCACTCACTGGTTACCCAGGTTTGCCAATTCAGCCATTCAAGGACAAGTGAGAGACCCTGTCTCATAAAACAAGGGAGACCTCATTTGAGGAAGGACACTGAGGTCCGCTCCAGCCACCATATGCATGTACCAGCTCATGCTCGCCCACACACCCCTGCACATATAGACCGTGTCCTGCAATCAGATAATCAGCAGTTATTTGAATGATTGGTTGATTGGTTGGTTGGTTGGTTGGTTGGTTGGTTGATTTCAGTGCTGGGCATGGAACTCAAGGCCTTATGCATACCAGGCAAACATTCTATTTATATTCCAGAAGAAGAAGGAGAAGGAGGAGGAGGAGGAGGAGGAGGAGGAGGAGGAAGAGGAGGAGGAGAGAGAGGAGGAGGAGGAAGAGGAGAAGGAGAAGGAGAAGGAGAAGCTATTGTTTTAAATTGTGAAGTGCTTGGAACCATGGAAAGAGTAGACTGGCTAGTCTAAAAAACTGTCCCGTGCTCCTGGCTCTGAGCACCCTACCTAACGCCCTTGCTGTTCTGCTGATGGGAACCGTTCATAGCTCTATGTCTGCCTGACTCCTTCCTTCCTTCCTGGAGACTGTAGCTGAGTCAGTTCCTCTGCGGGGTTCTTTCTCTGTGAATGTCTAAAATAAAGACCATGTAACAAAAATGGAGCAAACAGAAAGGGCTCCCCCATCTCTCTGGATCATTCTCCATGGCACTTGTTAAAGATTTCCAGGGAAGAAATATTACACATTTGCTTTATTATTTATTGTAAATAAAAAAATCTTAAATCCTATAATCTTAGTTGAGAGCTTTATTTTAACTACCACTTCTCAGAACTCTGCCTGGTATACTGCCGGCAGTTAATAAATAGCCATTGAAGGGAAGCATTACCCTCTTGTCAAAGTGTGTGTGAGCGCAGGTCAGCAGCAACAATTAGCAAGGCGTCGTGAATTCTTTTACTTTTGTAAACAGCCTTTTGTCTTTTCCAGCATAAGCTCATATTTAATATCTAATTGGTTTAGCCTGACAAATATTTCCAACAGACACTCATTCCTTTACATTAACTAACAGCTTTTTGTGTATGGCCAAGAAAGTTAATGAAAATAGTAATGGTCTCTCAGCTCACAGTCAGGAAAAGCCCGGGTGACATTTAAGACAATTAGAAAACACAGGCTTCTCAGCCTGCTTCTCAGCTCAGATTTCACAGGGACAGTGACAAGACCTTCCTGTGCCTGCCCTTCTCCTTCCTATCACAAAATGAAATCTCTGTAAATAATCTCTGATATATTGTTGCAGAAAAAAAATTCTGTGCCTGTATTCACAAGTCTACCAGCAATAAATATATCTCCTCTTCAATTGCTTCACACACACACACACACACACACACACACACACACACACACACACACAGTCTTGTATGACCAGTAATTGCATATTTATCTGTACAGTCATGTATGGAATAGCTGGCCCTCTCCAGCCTGACTTGCCCTGCCAGTACACAGTTGCATCTTGTGGACACAGCAAGCCTTGCCACCTCTCTACTCCATCGAGGAGTCTAATTTTCTAACCGCTGGCACTATGCTTTTCTTTATGCACACCGACAGTAATATAATTCTTGTGCCACCAGAGAAGTTCTTCAAGACTCACAGTCCAGGAACATTTAGAGTTGTCTATTTTTAACTGAGAGTGTTTTAGGGGCTTTCATGTGAATTATCCCCACTCTAATCTCCTAAAGTGGTTATTTTAATTCCTGTTTTTCAAGTGAGGAAGCAGAGACTCAAAGATGTTAAAGCCAAAGGCCACACTGTGATTTTCACGTCTAGAGAAAACTTTCTGGCCGACTTTACCCAGTACTGAGGCCCCTTTAATGAATTGCAAGACAGAATGCCATGGGCGTGTGAGCCTAGCTCTAAATATCAAATTCTGCTGTGCACGGCTCGGCCGCTGTGGGTACACTTCTCACTTCTCAAGTTAGCCCAGATAATGAAGTAACAAACTGAAGATACCAAATAAACACTCACAAAACCCCAAGTCAAACCCACCACCAACAAAAAAATGCCAACACACAGGAAAAAAGAAACAAAAAACAAAAAACAAAAAACAAAAAAAACCTGGCTGCTGGGGAAACTGACCCATCGGCTTCTTAGAAGCTGCTTAGAATCAAAACACAGGAAGTAAGTTGTAAATGTCGAGAGATGAACACAGCTGCAATGGGGGGGGGGGACAGAAAGTGTTATTTATAGGTCATTTTTCAAAGTGTGTGTGTGGGGGGGGGCTGGGGTTAGAGTGTTCACCCTGTGCCCCATTTACAAATAGAAATAAAATAGTCTTTTTAAATTAAAAGCCACTGAATTGCACTGTTAAAGTGGTGTGCAAATGATATCGAGAGAGAATATTAAATGCTATTTTATATTTTGCTGGCAGGCAGCCAGTACAGTGTGTGCATGTGTGTGTGTGTGTGTGTGTGTGTGTGTGTGTGTGTGTGTGTGTGTATGTGTAAAACACACCAAATATCTCCACCAGGATGTGGGAGACTCAAGTTTTCGGTCGTTACTATAGAAAGCCTGTGTGTAGAGCTAAAAGGGAAAAGTCCTTAGATGGGGGACTCGGGGGGCGAGAAGGGAGAAGAGAGCCTTTCGTACTTCAGGCCTGGCGGCACCTTCCTTACCTGCAGCTGGTTCTGTTCATTTGGGTCAGCGGCTGGGTTCTGGCTACTGGGGACTAGGGGATTCGCAGAGCTTGTGTGGCTTGTAAGGGGAATTACTTACAACGGAGGTAATTCTGGAAACAGAGGTAATTCTGGGCGCGAAGGGAATGAGGAGAGGATGGCAGGGGTGGGCAGGGAGAGAGCTTGCTTCCTAGAGGAGCAGGGTGTGATGGGGATGTTATTGGAGGAGGTGTGTCACTAGGGGTGGGCTTCGAGGCTTAGAAAGCCTCCCTTCATCTGGAGTGAAGTCTGTTTCCTGTGAGCTCTCAGCGGTTCCTGCTACCTTGCCTTTACACCGGCATCATGGACTCTATTCTCCTGCTCTGTGAGCCCCGGATAAACCATTTCTTCCATAGCTTGCCCTGGCCATGGTGCTTGTCGCAGCAATACAAGAAACTAATATACTAATACACAGGAACATGGGCCACATCACTGAAGAAGACGTCTCTGCTTCCCTGACAACCATTAACGTTGACAGCTTCTCAGGGAGGGGCGGGGCTTCATGAGTCCCTCCCCCCACCAACCATCACCTGCCTATAATTTCTCCAAGAGAGGCGGGGCTTCATGATTCCCCTACTCTATCTGTCCTCTGGCAGTCACTATTATTTAACTTCATTTTTAAGCTGCTGATGGAATGTTGACGATGAGTTTGAGTTGTTCCTTGAGGAGATGGGAAATGCTTCCAGTTCAGGATCCTGAAAAAATCTTACGGACTGCAGGGTTTATGCAGCCTGTGGTACAACTTCACGCACGTCACCACCGTTGTTTTCCTCTCTTTGTAGTCCTCGATGCTGGGGAGTCAATAAAATTTAGGGCTCATCATGGGCTAAGTGGACAATTTCCTGGAAAACAGCTGGTTAAACATCTTTCAAGTAAACATCCTTCCTGGAGAAGGTCTTCCTCAGAGCCACCCAGCTCAGCATCGCTGTGTCTGCAATCCACATTCCTGTCTCCTTCTCGGAAGATTCTGGAAGAATCAGGAGCGACATGAGAGCCAAGTTTTACCATTCCCAACACCGTTTTCATGCCAGTTCTGGGAGCTGGGCCCTTTTAGGACCCTCTGTTAATCCAGGAGGACAGAGGCAGGGGACTCAATGTATTCTACATCAGTTAGTAACTTAGACAATGGCAGATAGGTTTTATACCCAGGCTGCCTGACTCAAGAGCACATGGGCTTTAAGCACGAAGCCATCAGGCCTCCTTGACCCCAGAGTCAAAGGTCATCCTTTAATTTCAGTTTCTGTAGCTGTTATCCAAGGACACTGAGCCCAACATTCCAATACAGGATGTATGCAGATGCAGGGCTAGTGTTTTCTCTTGCAAAGTGATCTGTGCTATCTGTCTGTCTATCTATCTATCTATCTATCTATCTATCTATCTATCTATCATCTATCTGCCATCTATCATCTATTTGTCTGTCTATTTATCAATCTATCATCTGCCTATCATCTATCTATCTGTCTGTCTGTCTGTCTGTCTATCATCTATCTATCTAAACTGTTGCTGAAAGAGTGTAATGGATTGGTATTGATTCACAGATTGGGAAGGGAAGACAAAGAAAGAAAAAGTAAACAGAGAAACGAGCTAAAGAGACAGAGAGGGAAGCAGACTAGAGCTAAAGCACTCACACATTCCTGGGTTTGAGAGAAATTAGCCAGGCAGACAGGTCCTGCAAGGTCTGACTCACATGTGGGAACTCAGAAAGTTGGCCTTGTAGACTCAGAGAACAGTGGTCACCAGCTGCTGGGAAGGGGACATTGAGGGATAGAGAACCACTGCTATTGGGTACGAAGCTATAACTAGCCAGGGGTAAGTCTAAGGGTTCCGGAATACCCGAGGGTGACTCACAGTGATTTGTAGTATATTTCACAACGGCTAAAAGAAAGGATTTTGGACCTCCCCAACAGAAGGAATGCTGACGCTCTTAGGGGAACACATGCTAACTGCCCTGATCTGATAACAATATGCTGTGCACACCTGTCTATAGCAATCCTACTCTATGTGTAAGTATTATACATCAATTAAGTTCATGAATGACATGGGCTGGAGAGGTGGCTCAGTGGTTAAGAACATTTATTGCTCTTTCAGAGGACCTGGGTTTGGTTCCCAGCACTCTATCACGTAGTTATAGCCAAGAAGCCATAACTCCAGTTCAAAGCAATCTGACCTCCCTTTGGCCTTCATCAGCTCCCACATTCTTTTGGTGCACATAAATTCACACACATATAGACAAATGAAAAATAATAAGCGAAACCTAAATATTAATATTAATAATAATAATAATAATAATAATAATAATAATAATAATAATAGTAACAAAACCCAGGCTAGTGACATACTTCGGGTGGTAGAGTGTTTGTTACCATGCACAAAGCTTGGGTGGTATCCCGAGCCCAGCATAAACTGCTCATACCAATGCCATGTCTAATATGGATCTGGGGATGGACCTAACTTGGGGTAGTGAGGGAATGAAGAAAATACAGACAGATGGACATGTGGACACACATAAAAGCTGGGCTTGGGTGGACTAGGCTCTCTACTGGCAAAACCCCAGCACCAGCATATTGGTTATATAGAGATGAAGTGAGCAGGGAAGGTTATTTCATACACACAAAAAGGGAGGCAGGCAGGGTTGTTACATCCAGATAAACATGAAGGCAGGGTTTATGGTATAAATAGCTGGATCAAGGGGACAGGGACATCCAAACTCCATGAAGCAGAGGCTACAGGGGAGCAGACTGTACGCCATAAACATTCTGGGGGAGAAAAGTAGGGCGGATGTTTCCTGTAGTGTCAACATTCACACTCAGACCTAAGAAAGCACTTGCCATCTCTCTGAGTCTAAGATTACGGGGTCCCTGGCACGGTGGTTCCCATGACAACGCTGCACATTCACTCAGGACTACATTCACTCAAGGCTTCCTCTGCTCCCTACAGGGTGGCACTGGAGAGGTAGATTTGGACGGTTCAGAATTCCATGCCTCAACCCTAGGCTTCACCGTGAATTCGAGGCCAGCAGGAGTCACACAAACCCGTGTCTAAATAAGAAGGTGACAAAAATCAAAGTGAGATTAAATGGAAAGGAAGAGCTTCCCATTGCAATGGGTGAGCTGCAATTATTTTTCACTCAGTCACATGGTGGAGCCTTACAGTCCCAGCATGCCTGGAGTCACATGAGCCATCTTGGCCATAGGTTCATCTCTCAAAAACGGGGAGAGGGTGGCCCAGCTGATGCCCCACTGAGATGGCTCCCAACAGCTTGTGCAGGGTGGTTCCTAGGAAAACCAGGCTGGTGCACCCTCCAACAATAGAGCCTGGCTTCTCCTTCCCAGCCCGCAAGGGGCAGGCATCAGTGTGTCCATTTATGGAACAGATAGATTGCTCCTCCTTTCCCAGCATGCTGTGGGTGAGGGATAGAGTGACGTCAGGACTTTGGAGGTTGGGGCAGGAGACATGAGAGTGTGGGGGACACTTCTTCACGTCTCCAGCCTTGATCTGTAGGGTCTGGGGACAAGAGGAGAAGCACTGGCCCTTCGATGACTACATGTTCTTTGACTATCTACAGACTACTTTTCAATGCTGAGATTAGCAAGTTTTCCATCACCTGAGACGCGCCATCCAAACGCCTGGTTCTGAAAAGTGGGAAATTTTGTCACAGAACTGTTGCTGAGAAGTCCAGTGGACAGAAAAACAAATGAGGTGCAGTGATAGTTATGGTGGTGTCCTCAGTGACTGGCCTGGAGACTATGGCCGTGATCAGAACGGTGCACAGATCCAGAGTTCCAATGACCGACACTGAAGCTCTCCTCTTTCCCGTTAGCTGTGTGCAGGGCAGCCCTTCAGAGATCACCATGCTGAGTGCTGGGGAATAGATATGCTGGGTCAATGCCCTTCAAAGTCATAGGCCAGGCTCTGACCATTGGGAGCTCTTCATACATGCTAGTGAGTTGTTAGGCTTCTGGTCATTGGTGGCGTGGTCTTTAGGTCAACGTGAAATATGGACTGTTCGCTTGTTTTATGTCCTGGCTGTCCATTGGCTAATGCCCTGTAGAAGGAGCCCTTGAGAGGGATCTGGGAGGCTAGAGGTGAAATCCAGCTTTGGTGCATTTCAGCTTTGTGGTTGTAATTGACAAAGTCACTGTGCCTCTCTGCACTTCAGGGTCTTCATGGTGAAAAGGGATAACAGCAAAACTCAGTGTGATCCAAGCATGGATACTTAACCCTTGGGATGGCCTTCCTTTGCCTAGCAATCTGTGGATCGAATCACCATTCAGATTGGGATCTCCAGCCTCAGGTGTCTGCAGGGGAGCCCCTCCCCCGAAGCAATTATGTATTTTACCTGTGTCCTATAATTTGATGGGCAGTTTTCTGAGCACAGTTTTCTAAGTTGGCATGATGAGCAAATACACACACACGGTGTTGGGAGCAGGCAGACTTTTCTGTCCTGCCAGCTCCTCCCCAAATAACCACACAGAGACTTAAGTATAAATGCTAGGCGAATAGTTTAAGCTTGTTTTTAGCTAGCTCTTACAACTTAAATGAACCCATTTCTATTCATTTATGTGCTGCCCCAAGGCTTCTTTGCCTCATGTTCATACTTCCCATCCTGCTCTCTCTAGTCTCATGGTGTCTCCTCTGACTCCATCCTTCTTCCCAGCATTGTCTCTACCCTAAAAATCCCTGCCTAGCCAGCCAGTCAGCTCTTTATTTACCAATGAGAGTAATACATATTTACAGTGAACAAGAGGGTTATTCCACAGCACTTGGGTCTTCAGAATTAGAGGAAAATTCCAAAAGATTCAACCACTGTCACGTGCTCCGGGGGCCCTTCCCCTCAGGAAATGGAGCAAAGTCAACCGAAGTGAATAAGTCCCTTCCTTTGTAGGTCATCCTGTTGGGCATGCTACTGGGGGGGGGGGGGGGCGGTTGCTGAGCCTTTAGCAGCTCCAGAAGCCAGGTAGCCTTGCACTGCCCATGGGTTAGGTAAGGAGCTGGTTCCCTGCAGGCAGCTGGTACCTCCTCTGTTAAAATGGGCTAATGGTGGCTGCTGGTGGTGGCACATGCCTTTAGTCCCAGCAACTTAGGAGGCAGAGGCAGGTGGATCTCTGTGAGTTTGAAGCCAGCCTGGTCTACAGAGTGAGTGCCAGGACAGCCAGGGCTACACAGAGAAACCCTGTGTTGAACTCCCCTCCTCCCCCCAAAAATGGGCTGATTGAAAGGTTCAGGCATTATGCTGGCCTGCCCCTGTTACCTGGCAGAACAGGCAGTACCCTGGTCAGCCCAGGGTTCCATGGGAACTAAGTCTGCACGCAGGTGTAGATGACCCCTTTAAAAGACAGATCCTACCTATTTTCGCTCTCTCTACTCTCTCTTTACTCTTCTCTCTGCTCTGCTCTTCTCTTGTCCCACCTACGTGCTTTCTCTGCCTCTCTATGGCAACCGGCCATGGCGGTCAGCCATTTACCCTGTTTCTCTTCTCTCTTAGTCTCCCCACTCTGCCAGGCCTATAACAAACTGGCTAATATGTCTAATATGTCTCTTAGTCCCATGTCTCATCCGCCTCTTTTCTTCTTTATTTCTAATTTAAACAAAAATCTAACACTGATGACACTTAGCTTTGTCACACCGGGGGCACAGTTGTCCAACCAATCATCACTATAATCATCACTGGACACGTGTTATTTTCTTACACAGGAAAAAGACTGATGTGTTTGGGTAAAAACACATGACTAATAAAAAGGATGGACGCTGAGATACTTCCCCTGACCCCAACTCCAGGGCACATGACAAATTCCTGTCATTTTCCAAGTAGGGGCTCAAGTGTCAAACTGGCCACAGTGGCTCGAACACACATTGGAAGTACCCGGCAGCTGCTCTCAAAGCTGAGGCTGGTTTCATTAATGTTGCCTGATCATAAAGTCTTCAAACACTCCGCTACAAATTCCAGCCTTTGGCCAGGGCTGAGAATCTCTGCTTTTTACGTGATGGGATGAAGGATGAGTGATGAGAGAAGAGAGAGGCAGGTCTCGTGTAGATCAGCTTGGCCTCAGACTCCCTGTATCGCTGAGAACAGTCTGGAACTTTGATCCTCCTGTCTCTCCACCTGAGTGTTGAGATAATGGATGTCTCTCACCCCCTCTGGTTTATGTAGGGCTGGGGATCAAAACCAGGGCTGGATTACCAGCCCAGGATCATTGTATCTACAAGTGGGGCGCCCATGAGTCAGGCTACTGTTTGTTCTTTTTTTTTTTTTTTTTTTTTTTTTTTTTTTGGAGCGTTTGGAGATGGAATCTAGGGCCTCAGGCACGCCCTGCAAGTTCCCTTTGGCTGAGCTACACATCTCAAGCCCCAGAACACTTGGACTACAATCCTGTAATTTACTAGCTGAGTGACTGTGGGTAAGATATGGGACACTTGTGTCTCAGTTTCCCCATTTGTAAAATGAGTACACAGAAAATCCCGTGAGCCTTAACTGGGGTTGGACAAAGGTCGTCATGCTTGGTGGCATTTATCCACTAAGCCATCTCACGGGCCCATTGTTTGTATATGTGAGTCCCTGTCCCTCAGCACTTTGGGGAGCGTGCCTTGAAGTGATTTTCAGGGCCCTGTTGTGTCCCTTGTTTAACCTTTTACTGTTGGGCACAGTGGCTGTTCCCCTTTTCTGTGCCCACAAGCAATACATAAATGTTACAGTTTTTCCACAGTCACCCCAAACATGTATTTTTATCCCCCCCCCCCTTTCTTGCTAGCAGCCATCTAATGAATGTGAGGCTGGTTTTGATTCCTTTTGATCCCATCCATGGCCAATGGTCACTGTCTGTCACTCTCTTCCCCACAGAACACAGCTCTTTAGTTCCCCGTTGTCTTCACAGCTTCTCCTTATGTTTGTTGACTGTAGCTCAGGAGTTGCCAATGATGGCCTGAGGCTTCCGGTCAAATCCAGCTGCTGCTTGTTTTTTGCTGGTCCACAAAACCAAAAATTGTTGTTATGTTATCTAATGGCTTTTAAAAACATATCAGAAAAATATTCCCTGAACTGAAAAAAAAAAAAAGAGAGAGAGAGAGAGAGAGATAGAGACAAAATTCAAAATCCATTGTCCGTGAATAGGCATTGTTGAGCTCGGCCGTCCCTTTTCATGTGTGCCTGGCCTGTGGCTGTTTTTGGATGGACCAGCAAAGGGAAATGATTGGAACAGGGACCATATGGCCTGTCAGACCTAAACTGTTCACAGTGAGCTTTTGTAGGAGAGGGTTGCTGAGTGGCATGCTCAAGCCTGACCTCTGGGGCAGTCACCTTGCCGTTCCACAGGCCCCTGGCAGGTAATTCCTCAGTTACCCAGTGTGTCTGTCTGCCTATCTTCTCATGCTATTCTAGACTCAGTTAAGACTCAAGAGGGACCAGAGAACTGAATGTAAAAATTCTAGCTAGAATTTTGTAGAAGAAAAGATGGAACACTGGCATCACAAGCTCGGGAAAGCCAGGGATATCAGGTATGTTTTATTCCATAGCATTATTTATTCCTTCATCATTTATGCTGTGGAACCCTGGCTGACCTGAAACTCCTGATCTACTGTTTCTGCCTCCTGAGTGCTAGGATCACAAGTATGTGCCACTATACCTACCTCTAAAACATAAAAAAGTTAAATTTCTGTTCATCAAAGATAATATTGATAAAATTAGTAGGTGAGACAAGAACTGGAAGAAATAATTTTGCCACATGTCTGTGTTATAACTTGAATCTAAATATACCAAGAACTACAAATTAGAATAATAAGACAATTCACTTCAAGAACATATGTTATCTATTTATTTATTTAATATTTTGAGATAGGGTCTTAGGTAGACCAAGCTAGCCTCAAGCTTGCCATGTAGCCCAGGTTGGCCTCAAAGTTGCGATCCTCTTGCCTCCATCTCCCAAATGCTAGGGTTATAGGCGTGTACCATGCCTGGTGCAATAGACTTGAGAATACATTGGACCTAACAAAGAAAGCCTGGCGTGGTGTGATGTATCTTTAACCCCAGCTTTGGAGAGGTTGAGACAGAAGGATTACAAGTCTAAGACCTACCTGGACTCCTGAGACCCTACAGTGAGATCCTTTCGAATTAATGCATAGCCACTGAATGCTGGATCTGGATTACAACCTAAGGGACCTGGCAGCAGCCTATGTCCTCACGCTGGATAAAGACATCACACGGACAGCCCATCTGCTGGTGTCATCTGCTGACAGTTTCAACTCTAACTGCACCTTTATCAGCCTGCCTTGACTCTTATCTAATTCCTGCCTCACCCTACCTTCATTTCCTGTCGAAAATAGACTGCAGGCGACCTTGGCCTTCTAAGAAACAGACCGAAAGCCAGGAAGATGCTCACCCATTTACTCATCTCACCGCCAGTGTGGAGGCTGAGCCAGCAGTGACTGTAGCTAGGCTGTGCTACTGTCCCAGAACTGAGTGTAGCTCTGTGTGGCTCAAACAGGAACATCGCAGTGTGAGGGAGGGTGGGAGAGCCTCCTGCACCCACAGATTCCACCCCCTTGGGAGTTTGTTTTCTAATTTGTAAAATTAGAATGTCCCTCGCTCATAGAAGATTTCCTGTGTCAACGACGACACAGTGTTGGGTTTTGAATTTGAGGGGTCCCACACAGGCGCCTGTGTTTGAACACTTGATATCCCGCTGGGGGCGCTGTTTTGGGAAGTTGTGAAGTCTTTAGGAGATGGAGCCTTACTGGAGGGAGTGTGTCACTGGGAGTGGGCCTACTTCCCACCTGCTCTCTGCTTCCTGTCCCACCAAGATGCACCATGAGGTGGTCCCAAGTGCACAGGACTGCCACCCTGGAGCAACCTGCTGCCAAGGCTTCCCCTCCCATGATGGATTTCATCCCTTCAAACTAGAAGCCCAAATCACTTCCTTCCCCTAAGTTGCTTCTTGTCAAGCATCACAGGCAGAGACAGGAAAAGAAGCCCATGGGTTGTTTAGACTTTGTGAATCCACAGCCCCCTAACTGTTCAAGCAACGACCCAAGGCCCGTGTGGCAAATGCATTTTTAAAAGACTAACCACTCCTCCCCTGAATTGAGATGAATTTTTTTAAAACAAAGGCCAAATAACACATTGCCACTTCCCTGGAGAAACTCAGTGGATGTTCACAGCACCTGATGTCGGGAAGGATTGTATTTGAATTCCAGATGTTGCTACAAAGTGAACGTTAAGGATTTAGAGCCATGCCTGGGGGACTGTGGACGGGACTTCTGTATGCTCAGGGTGGAGAACCTGCATCAGTAAAGTGAAATAGTGAAAAGAAAAGAACCAGAGAAAGAATGGAGTTCTCGGGCTGGAGAGATGGCTCAGAGGTTGCTCTTCCAAAGGTCCTGAGTTCAATTCCCAGCAACCACATGGTGGCTCACAACCATCTGTTATGAGATCTGGTGCCCTCTTCTGATGTGCAGATATACATGGAAGCAGAATGTTGTATACATAATAAATAAATAAATAAATAAATAAATAAATAAATAAAATCTTAAAAAAAAAAAAGAGAGAGTTCTCCTGTCATTCCTGGAATTGTGCATTGCTATCACTGAATGCTTATTGGATGTTCTAGGCCACTGGTTTCCAACCAGGGCTGATTTTGTCCCCCAGGAGACATTTGGTGGTATCTGGAAACAGTTTGCTTGTCACACTGGTGCCAGCTGCTACTGACATCTGGGATTAGAGTAACCACACAAGACAGTTTCGTGATGGAGAAGCATCCTCCGGCAAATGTCTGTTAGAGCCATAGTTAGGAGACTCTGGCCCAGGTTCTGGGCACACAGCTACAAACAAAACCACAAATATTAACCACTTGTTGTACCTTTGTACAAGATACATTCTCTGTGGGAAAAAGTACATTGTCACAAATGTGGAGTTTCTCGGTATGTGCTTCTTCTTCGAAAGGCTCCATGGCTATTTTACATTATTAGAAAATCTTCAAACATATTGTTTTTAAGTATATGGAGGTCTTAAAGTGTATATACAATCCTCACAATGGCTTTTTTAGTCATTCTTAGATGATTACTACTTAAAACAATACAATGTTGGGTGCTCTCACATTCTCATGGTGGATGAGTTCTAAGGCTTGGAGTTTATTCCAGAAGCTATCAAGTCAAAATATGCAAATGTTAAGAAAGCCTTAATACGTATGGTGCCTTATTTCCCATTCCCTTTGTTCAGGAGTTAGTGTCTATTAAACAAGCTAAAAGAACAAGTTAAACAGCAAACATTTCTAGTTTAGGCTATGAATGACTATAAGTTCTTGGTTTAAAAAAATGTTTATTTTATTTTCAAAGTTATGTGTGCGTGCCTGCGTCTGTGAGCAGGTGCCTCTGAAAGCCAAGAGTGTCAGATGCTGGAGTTGTGGGCACTTTATGACATTGCATGCTGGGCATCGAACTCAGATCCTCTGCAAGAGCAGAGTGTGCTCCTAACTGTTGAGCCATCTTTCCATTTTCCTTGTTTTCTGTTGAAGAGGTGGATGACTTGGGCTCAGGTCCATTGTCCATTGGATCTGGCCTAGTTAGGGTTCTCTGCTGCTGTCATGAAACAGTGTCCCAAAACAACTCTGGGAGGAAAGGGTTTATTTGACTTACACATCCCCATCACAGGCCATCATCAAAGGAAGTCAGGGCAGGGACTCAAGCAGGAGCAGAAGCAGGAAGGAGAGCTGCTGGCCAGCTTGCTGAGTTTGCTTTCTTATGCATCCCAGGACCATCTGCCCAGGGGTGGCATGGCCCATGTCAACCATCAATCAGGAGAATGTTCCACCGACTTGCCCACAGGTTAGTCCAATGGAGGCGATTCCTTAACGGAAGCTCGATCTTCCAAGGCAATTCTAGTTCTTGCCAAGTTGACAAAAATTAACCAACAGAGGCTCCTAGATGCACAGCACGTACTTCCTCTCCAGCGGTCCCAGGGTGCAGGTCCTGTAAACACCCTAGTATACGGCAAGGCTGGAAACAGTTCAAAGAGCTGGCGACAAAGCACCATGAAGAATGATTTGCTTATGGGAAAGGATGACAAGAGCTTGGAGCCTGAAAGCTGTGGGCAGAAAGCCCTGCGAGGAGGGGAATCTCCATCTCCAAGCCCTGAAGTGCAGAAATAAAGGGAAGAGGGGAACTTGCAGGGGTGGGGGTGGGGGTGGGGTGTGTTTGTGTGTGCCAGCTGCTCACAAACAGCGGGGATTCCAGACGGAAGTCTCAAGAGTGAACTTCCTTACTGTGGCTCTCACAGAATAACCCACAAAGAAATGATAGGATTCCTTCAAAGAACAAAGCTGGGGGCTCCCAAGAGGCTCAGGGGTGAGCACTTCTGCCACCAAGCTTGACTGCCTGAGTTTCTTCTTTGGAAATCACACAGCACAAGCAGAGAACTGACTCCGGTCCTCTAATCCCAAAGTGCACCTCCCCCAACCCCTGCCAGCACACAAAATGAGTAAATAGAAAACTTAGCTATAAACAATTCTAGGGGATGACAAGATGTTCTCATGGTTAAAGGTGCTGGCTGCCAAGCCTGATGACTTGAATTTGATCTCCAGAACTCACATGGCAGAAGAGAGACTCCTACCAGGTCTTCTGACTTCCACATGTGCTCTGTGACAAGAGTATGCATGGACACACACACACACACACATGCTTGTGCACACATATACAAATAAACAAATGAATTTAATTAAAGAAAATGTTTATTTGGAGCTTGAGAGATGACTCAGTGGTTGAGAGCACTGGCTGTTCTTTCAGAGGACCCGGGATCAAATCCCAGCTACCACATGGCAGCTCACAACCATCTGTCATTCCAGTTCCAGGGGATCTGGCACCCTCTTCTTATCTCTTTAGGCACCAGGCACCAGGAACACACATGATGCATAGACATACATGTAGGCAAAACATCCATGCATACAATTGTATTCCAATTTATTAGTATGTAGAATGTGTGTATATGAGACCCAAGTGTGTGTGTGTGTGTGTGTGTGTGTGTGTGTGTGTGTGTGTGTGTGTGTGGTGCTCTTGGGTACAGATAGTAAAGAGCTCTGGCTTTCCAGGCCTTGAGGCTCCATGCCAGTGACTCAGCCCTGACCTTGTGAACCAAACAATTATAAACCTTTGGTGAAAATGGGTGTGGCTATGTTTCAGTATAACTCAGTAACAAAGCCTGATAGCAACAAGGGGCACAGTTTGCTGACTCTCAGCCTCAAGGAATGAGTGGGCTGAGGTGTGAGAGTGACTCTTGGGCAAGTGGACTCTGACCCTAGCTAGTTACTTTCTGTTGCTGTGGTAAAACACGATGACCAAGAGCAATTTAGAGCAGTCCATTTGGCCTTATGGTTCCAGACGGTGACTGCCTGATGTTAGGGATGGCAACAGAACTGTGGCTGTAGTAGGCGGCTGACTGACAGACACACTTTCATCCACACGCAGGAAGCAAAGAGGAAGAGAAGAGGACGTGTTGTAAATCTATGAACCTTCAAAACCAGAAGTGCCAGTGACATAATTCTCCCAAGGCTCCACCTCCTAAGGGATCTATAACCTCCCAAACAGCGCCACCAATTGGGGACCACGTGTTCCTGTAGATGAGCATATGTGTATGTGTGTGTGTGGGGGGGCGTGTTTCTCATTCAGTCCACCATAAACCCTATCTCTATGCTCAATATCTGTACAACCTTATACCAATAGTTAACTTTGGGGATCATTTTTTTTTCTTTGAAGACAAAAATGGGAGTTAATTGAAATGCTTACTGGATAAGTTTATCCTCAGCATTAATGGCTGGATGATGCTTAACTTGGGCCTGGATGCTTGGAGGCTCTGTGATAGGAGAAGGATGGAAAGAGTGCCCATCCACCCCGTGAGAGCTCTTACCTTTGTATGTCTGGGTAGCGGAACTCATTGGCCAAGGAGCACAAATTTCTGGGGCATAAGAACCATGTGTTGGCCTGGAGATCCAGGTCAGTGGCAGAGCTCTCTCCTGGCATGTGCAAGGTGCTGGTTTCCACCCTGAGCACTGCAAACAAGCAACTGAACATGTCTTGCTTATATTGGTCTCTGTAGAGCATGGCGTCTTCAGGTCTGGTGGTAGGACTGGTTGTGGAGGTCGGGTGCAATGGTTCTGTAAGGAAAGGCAGGAGGATGGGGCGAGGGGGGGGGAGGAAAGGAAGTTGCTAAGTGGATTTCTCTTTGGGCACACATAGCACCACAGTCTCACGCTCATCTGGAGATAGGTTTGCCCAACTTGGGAAAATCAGAACTGGCTGTATGGATTGTTCTGTCAAGGGTGAGGGCATCATTTCCTAGGAGAGTTGTCTCTTGTTTTGCTCAGAAAGAGAGCAGCCAGGGAGATCTCAGTGGGAGAGCTGGGGATTCTGCTGGCTTCTGCTGCAGTGCCTGGTTACTGCTTGCTATACAACACCTGTGCATCCAGAGCACATAGTCCTCAGTCACCCACAAAACACAATGGTTTATGGGAAAAGGATGGTAAAGGTGCCTCTGCCACTTGTCACTTGTAACCTCAGAGACTAAGTCGTTCAGTTTAGCATCTGAATGGAGGGAGGATTCCGGGATTGGGGGTACCCAGAGTCAAAGGAGCTAATGTTCTTATTCTTAGGGCAGGCTGGGAAATTATGCTCAACCAGGTGGCCTGTGGGTGTTTTCTTTGCCAAGAGGTGTGAGTTGTTTCACCCACATGAGCCCCTCTGGATTCTCAAGGCTGTGCTCAGCATAGACAGTGTGGGATTGAATCCTGCCCTGGCATTTCCTCAGTGTGGCTTCATTTGAATGGGGACAGCAGAGTCTCTCCAGTCACATTTTTGTATTAGCGTTAAAGCTTAGAAAATGTTTGGTCTGGTGCCTAGCACCTGCTTCAGATTGCATTTCTGAATGTGCTTTATTGCTGTTTGTGTGTGTGGCACAGGACTGTGTGTGCAGATGCTCTCACCAGTGCAGGTGTGTGTGAAAGCCAGAGGTTGACATCAGGATGTCTCCCTTAATCCTTAATCGCTTCTCCACCTTGTCTTTTGAGACTGGGTCTCATTGAATTTAGAGCTCACCGGTTGGAGCTATCTGGTCATCGAGCCCCAGGGATCCACTGCCTCTGGCACCCAGTTCTGGGGTTACAATGACCAGCTTTTTTATGTGGGTGCTGCGTATCTGAACTCAGATCCTCATGCTTATGCAGCAAACACTTCGCCCAGAGAGCCATCTCGTCAGCCCTCTACTTGTATTTTATTTACTTCCTCTTTTGCGGTTGTTTCATTTGTGGAAACTGGCATGGTCTAAGTTTCTCAACTGTCATTTTCGTGTTACCTTAGATTTCTGCCCTATCTGTTGCCACCTGTACTGTGCCTTATTTAGAATACATTAATTGGTGGTTAAGTCATTTACACACAGTACAATAAACTTGCAAATAAGGCCATTGAGATCATGGTTTGAATAGGACACTGCTTGGCACTCTGGGATGAGTGATATCGTCATTGGCACTGTCAGGGTTACATTCCGGCTTGCAGGCCTCTATTCTTCTCTCCCTGCTAAGTCAGGTCATGGCTTTGTCCCATTTGAACTCATGGCGATGCTCTCCGGTGAACTGCTTGGCTGGGGATTTTATTCGTGAAGTCAGGGGATTTTTTTTTTTCCTTCTTCTTCTGTTAAATAACTTGGACTCTGACAAATTACAAGGAAGTGGTTTCTTGGAGCTGAGCGTTCAGAGTTTCTGGGAGGGAGGGAGCTGTGGAAATTCCCCTTCCCTGCCTAAAATAACTGGAACGGGAGCCCAACAGTATGAGCTTTGTCCAGGCTTGAAACAATATCCCTTCCAAGTGTGTTTTGTGCGGAAATACTTACCAATATATGATGGTAGTTCTTACTGACAAGCTGAAAACATGCTAGTCATTCTGTGTTCCATAGCTAAAAGGGCCATTGTTCCTAACAATGAGTCCCACAGGGGTGAAATTTAAGTCTGTGGGTATAGCAGTGTTGCCCCTACCTGGCTTTGCCTCGATCCTTCTGTTTGATTGCTTGGCTACCACAAGAATCTAATTCCGGAAGTAGGTATGTCCTCTATGTGCGAGATTATTTCGGCTACACGCCCATTTGTGACAATCATCTCCCAGACACTTCCGAGCAGGTTCTGAGGAAATGAGAGGCTGCAATGCTGGAGCCTTCTAGTAGGGCAGAGTTCACAGGAACTATCCCAGTTGAATGGCTGTGGGCTCAGGTTCCAAGGCAGCCTGTGATCCTGAGCTTGAGTGGGTCAGAAGTTTCCTAACTGGGGCAACTGCAGGTGTGTAGGCTTCAGCAGACTGGGGTTTATTTGGATGAAATGACATCAAAGTGATATTCGGACTATTGTAGACTATAAAAACAAACAGACTGGGTAAGCTCTCGTGAAGCTTAAAAACCATTCTTGGTTTTTAAAGTTTTAATTATCACCCAAAAGAACACTTAAGGGTTAAATGAGCAGACAGGAATAAAAGTGGGAAGCCATGAATTAACTTTTTAAAAACATGGTGTTATAGTTTAGATCTTCGATGCTCCATAGAGGCCCGTGTGTTAGAAGGCTGAGCTTGCATGAACGTGGGTGGGGGTATTTACTCCACCAATGGTAACTCAGCAGTGGCGACAGCAGGGAACAACATGCCTTCCCCTCCCCCAGACACCATTTGCTCATGTTTCCTCAGGCAGGGGTGGGGCCTCCTGAGCCTCTCCCTTATTCAGGTAGGAATGCTGGCAGGCCTGGTCTTGTGTGGGTATCATGCAGGTAAGCACTCATGCAGGTAACCGTAGCTGCCGTGGGTTCATGAGTGCAACACCTGTGTCCTGTCGAGCAGAGAGCGTTTCACAGCTTCTTCCCCTCTGGCTCTTCTGTTCCTTTTGAACCCTCTCCTACAATGTCTCCTCCACCTTGCAGTGTAGATGTCACTTAGGGCTGAGCACCCAGCAGTAATTCTCAGCCCTTTGAGATGTTGTGAATCTCTCTCCTCACATCCATCCCCTCGTGCACGAGGAAGCCTAGGGCAGAGAACAGAGCTGTTGCGTGGGTCTGAACACGGTCCCTTAGAAGGCGCTTTGAGCACAACCATTGGTTCCCCCAAGGACCCAGCAGTGGATCGTGTTCTGATCTCTAGTGAGGCAATACTTCGTAGTGGGGAGCACACAGCAAAGTCACTCACCTCACAGCCACGAGCAGAGAAGAGGAGGTCACAGTGTCCTTTGAAGGCGTGCCCCAATGACCTCCTGCTACTAGACGCCATCCCTAAAAGATTCAACGTCCCCCACCCCACTCCTACCCCCACGGCACCACCCAAAGACGAAGCCTTTAACATACTGGGAGCATTGAAGATTCACACCACAGCACCACGGTCGGTAAGGGTTCCTCAATCCCTGAAATCGACCGCATGAAGGTGCCCAGCTCACACCATGAAGTTTCTTTCTGAAGGAAGGGAGAGCCAAGTGTAGCAGTTTCTGGGATTTCCTTTCCGCTCTGGGGTCTCTAGCTCTTGATACTCTTGACCTCTGGGGTCACGTCACAAGAGGAGGGCGCCTGCTCCCATTAGCCATGCTGCTCCGGGGCCAGAACAGGGCAGTGATTCACTCCACCTAGCGGATGAGGCCGAGTGAGGCGGGATGGGCCTTAGCACTTAGTCAAGCCTCTCCCTTCTCGATTCTCACCCCTCATCCTTTTCTTCAGCACAAAGGAGTTATGGAACCTTCTTCACTGGCCACACCTTACTCCAAGACTGTAGTCCCAGGGTTGGCTGGGGCAGTGGTGGCAGAGCCAGAAGTAAAGTCACTGATACTCTCACTGGAGCTGAGAATTTTCTCACACAGCCTTCTAGCTAAGGGAGCTTGGTTGGGGAGGGCATGGCTGCCTCACCCTGTCAGGGAGGAGATGTCCTCCCCTCCCTCAAGGAGGAAGTTCTCTCTTGCTTCTCAAAGTGCAAGCTGTGTGCAAATTCAGTTGTTCTCATACCATGGCTCCAAACTGCGAGCCAGTGGTGGCATTTAGTGTCCAGGGAACTAGTCATTTCTTCTCCACAGAAGTGCATTAATTAATTCAGCTAAGCTGACCAGGGAGCCTAGGCTCAGGGAGAGGCTCTGCTACAAAAGTAAGAAGAGGTGGTGAGGCAATGGAATAAGACACTTGACCTTGACCTCTGACCTCCACATGCGTGAACACACATGCATGTGCATGCACACACACACACACACACACACACACACACAGAGAGAGAGAGAGAGAGAGAGAGAGAGAGAGAGCTGTGCATGGCACGCCTTGAGACAAAGCAACCCTTGAGACTGTAGTGAGTGCAAATGGCTTGTCATAGCAGAAGGTCGAACTCCCTCTGAGTCACTGGGTGACTGACAGCTCTCCCTCCTTCGGATGGCTCTTCCCCCATATTTTGAGTTCATGACACACATTCCCAAGTGCCTGTCTTTAATGAATCTTTGCGTAGCGTTCCTTCGTGTGGGGTGACACTCCATCATCCAGCGGCTCAGGTATGATCAGGTAGGAACCTGTTTCCCCTGGCTGTCCACAGGGTGAGTAGTGATTTTGCTTTCAGCGGCTTAAGCCTTTGACTTCTTTTTCCTGCGGATATGATGGATTTCACAGATATTGGCAGGGCTCACGACACACCTACCCTGTGAGGCTTCTGGTGTTAAAGGAAACAACTATGAAGGGATGCCAAAACAAGGGCTAAGAAGAGCCAGAAGGTATTTCCAGTGTCTAAATCGAAGAGAACAGGGATCTGGGAATGTTGCTCAGTTGGTAGCATGCTTGCCTGGCATGCGCCAGGCCAGGTTCAGTCCCCAGCAGTGCATACACAGGCGTGATGGAGGACACTTGTCACCTGGGGGGGCTGAGGTGGAAGGACAGGACATTTACGGTGATTGTCAGGTACACAGGACATTCAAACCAGCCTGTGTTCCGTACAAGAGGCGATGTCTCAAAGTAAATGAACAAGGGGGCTGGGGAGATGGCTCAGCAGTTGAGAGCCCTGGCTGTTCTTCCAGAGGACCCAGGTTCAATTCCCAGCACCCACATGGCAGCTCACAATTGTCTGTAACTCCAGGTCCAGGGAATCTGACACCTTCACACCAATGAACATAAAATAAAGTTAAATAAGTTATTAAAAATAAATAAATGAGTAAACAAATAAGAATTGGAAGGCACACACGTGCATGCACACACACACACACACACACACACACACACACACACACACACACACTGCAATGCTGAATCTGGAACCATGGGATTTATAGTAATCTGGAGGTGGCATGGTCTGTGGATGGGACACTTTCATGCATCCTTTTGAAAATGAAGGCCTCACCGGGTGTTGATGGCGCACGCCTTTAATCCCAGCATTCGGGCGGCAGAGGCAGGCGGATCTCTGTGAGTTCGAGGCCAGCCTGGTCTCCAGAGCGAGTGCCAGGATAGGCTCCAAAGCTACACAGAGAAACCCGTCTCAGAAAAAAAAAAAAAAAGAAAAGAAAAGAAAAAAGAAAATGAAGGCCTCACGCTGATGATGTCACTTGCTTGATGGGGACCCCCAGGAATGCAGTGCTTACTTTGTGGCTTCATCCGAACTAGCCAAGTGAGCCTGTGGACGGCACTTGCCCTCTCTGAGTTTCCTCACTGGTAAAATGGCAATTGTTGGGCATGGGCATCATCCTAGTCCTGGGGATACAGCTCTTCCTTGCAGGGAGCCCACGTTCTCTGCACAGGTGAGGTGGGGAGAGGAAGGGGTGTCTACCAGGGATGCGATGTGACATAGCTGTCTACAAAATTCCTAGTCAGGTTACAAAAGCAAGCTCTCCTAATGTTTCCAGTAAGTGTCCAATTCTGGCTGCACTGCACTCAGGCACAGGCAGATACCGCATGCTGCAAGGAGCAGCCCAGCAGTGAGAAAGGAGTGTGGCCCACCGAAGCCTGAGCACTTAGTGCTTCCCACGTGCTTTCAGCAAGACATCCATAGGGTTGTGCCATAGAGATCTTGGAGGACCCAGGGGGCAGAGAGGCCACTGAAGGACCCAAAGAAGATACGAAGTGTATCCCCAGTGGGTCAAGAATAAGAACTAGGAAAGTGCCTCCTGAAGGCACTCTTGAGTGGTCTGGACAGAAACCTCGGCTCCAGTCAGTTAGCCACGGTGTATCCTCAAGCCTTACCATCTCTCTGCCCTTTCACCTTGTCATCAGCAAGAGGGATGTAGGTAGCAGGCCCTTCATGGATGGGTGGAGTGGAGCATCCCAGAGTTCGTCCGTCTCAGGCAGCCATGTAAATAAAGGCCTGACTCTCAACTGCCATCGAGCTTACTAATGTTGCAGGGCATCAGGCGAGGAGTGTTTCATCAGGCCGGTCAGTCACTTCCTTTCACCCTCCCCTGACAAGCCCAGGAGGTGGGTACTGTTATGATCCCATTTCATGGATGAGGTAAATGATTTCATCAGGTTGTTAACATTAGTCATTATTATGCCCCATGGTGACATCATGGGAGGTTAAGGTGAGCCAGCTGCTTAGCAAGAATATCAGCAGAGACTGGCAACAGCTGCTGAGTCTCCGTTTGGAGGAGGAAAAGAAAGGAATCCAGACTGGATAGGAATGCATGTCGCCACCCGCCACGGGTGTGTCTTACTGGACCAGCATAGCAGTGCTAAGGCTTGTTTTGAGTTCTGACAGATGAAGCATAGCCATTTAAGCCGCCCCACAACTGTGACAGTGGCCCATTTGCTCTGTCATAATGGTTTTGTCTTTTTCTAGGACTCCCTATAAATGGCATCCCAGATTTCTTTCATTGAATCTTGCCTGGCATTGCCCAGCGATGTTCCATTGTCAATCAGACCTGTGCTTTATTAGCCAAAGAATGGATGTTTGCACTCTTGCTTCCTGTCCACTGTGAAGGAAGCCGTTGAGGACAGTTAAGTCCAAGTGTTGGTGGATATATGTCTTCAGTTTTTCTGGGTACCACACAGGAACGAGATTTTTGGGTCACACCCCAAGTGTGTGACTCACAGTATAAAACTTTTCTTAGGCAGAGAAAAATAGCTGTACTAGTTTGTATTCTTGTTGGCATGGTAGGAGGCTCCAATTGTTCCATGTCTTTACTAACAGCTGGTGCCATCAAAAAAGGTTAGCTATCCTACTGTGTGCTTTCCTACTATGTACAGTAGCATTTCATTGTGAGCTCTAATTTGCATTTCCATAATGATTGGTGACAATACCTGTACTCAATGCTTAGTTAATAATCTATTGTCTCTTGGTTAAAATGTATCTGTCCAAATATTTCGCTTAGTTAAAAATATTGCCTTCTTTTTCTTTTTTTTATAGGTGTTTTAAGTTGTTTTGTTTTGCTTTCAACAGCACATTTCTATGTAGCCTGGGCTGGCCTTAGACATGATCCTTCTGCCTTAGTCTACCAATTGCACATGTCTTTTTAATTTAGTAAGCATGTTTAAAATGAAATCTCCTTAGTCTGTGGTTTTTCTTTCCTTTTCTGTCCCTCCCTCCCTCCCTTCCTTCCTTCCTTCCTTCCTTCCTTCCCTCCCCTCCTCCTCCCTCCCTCCCTCCCTCCCTCCCTCCCTCCCTCCCTCCCTTTCTGGGTCTTGCTACTACAGCTCAGGATGACCTCCAGCTCACACATCTCCAATCCCCACTTTTTGAGCACTGGAATTATAGGCCTGTATAACACCCAACCTTTTTCATTTCCTTAACGGAGACCCTTGAAGATTGAAATTGTCAGTTTTTATGATGGCTTAAGTGACTAATAAAATTAAGGATTTTGAATTATAGGAAAAATTGGACCAATCCAAGGTCATAGGGTTCTTTTCCTGTGGTTTCTTTCATGGATTTTATAAATGCACCTTTCACATTTAGGTCTGTCAGGTCTGCCGCCATTTCAGGTTAATATTTTACTTTCAGGGCTCAGTCTGTCTTTGCACATGGATATTTAATTGTTTCGGTGTCTTTTGTTGGAAAGACTCACTGGTTTAAAAAACAATTGAATTAACAGCAGTACACTTGACTGTGTTTGAGTGAGCATCTTTCTGATGTTCCAGTGATCTGCCCTGTGCTGGCGACACACTGTCATCACTTGCAGTTTTGTGCTGGATCTCGAGCTCAGGCAGTTGAAATCTCCCGTTTTTGGTCTTTCTATCCATTTATGGAGAATCAACTATGCATGTACCTCTGCTCATCTGTTCATTATAGAGCGTCTGGGGCATCGGTTGGCAGAGTGCTTTCCCAAGGCCTTGGATTTGATGCTCAGAACTGAATAAATGCATGCTAATAATAATAATAATAATAATAATAATAATAATAATAATAATAAATCGTAGTACACACCTGTATTCCCACATGGGAAGTAGATGCAGGAAGACCAGAAATTCAAGGTCACCCTCAGCTATAGATTGAATTTAAGGCTAGCCTGGGCTACATGAGAGCCTGTCTAGAAACAAAACCAAAAATATTAAGTCAGGCTTGGCTTCAGGTGCTGGGGTGGAGTGCTGACAAAAATACACAAATTCCTGGCTTTCTAAGGCTTTTTCGGGGATTCAGGTATTGGGTGATGGTAGAATAAAAATCTGAAACATAGGTGATGTATCTGCCATACTGCATGGGTGTGTATGTGTGTGTATGTGTGTCTGTGTGTGTGCCCAGACAGAAATACCATGAAGGAAAAAAACACTTCAAAGACAGGAGAGAAGAGTGACCTGGGAAGGACTCCCCAATGAGATGAGAACTGAGCACATGCCAGAGGAGGTGAGGACTGAACCATTCAACACAAGTGGTGAATAGTCCTGCAGACACAGAGAGGGCCAGAAGCACTCAGAACTCCAGGGGGTCAGGAGTGGTTCTCTGGAGGCTTCTGCCCTTGGAGGTTCCTGAGGAGGAGGCTTCCATATTGAAAATGTAGTTAGTGGCCGTTTCCATTAGTACAGTGACTAGAGAGAGCTGAGGGACCACTGGACTGAGGCCTAGATGCTCAGTCAGATGGCCATGAAAGCCTAGACAAGCACTTCCGGGTGGAAAGGAAACAGCAGGTGTGAGGGGTCAGGGGCAAGTTAGTGGGAGAGGTCTTCCAGATGAAGTAGCAGGAATGGAGACGCACTGGATGGCCCCACTTGTCAACCAGCAAAAGCGTGGATCTTGTTCTAAGAGGCCAGGGACATGACAAGGGTGATCTCGGTTTTTAAAAGGCTTTGTGTTACCTAATCACTTCTATTAGTCAGATACTTTGTAACACAAATGAGTACTTGGCCTGTATTTTAGAAACTTCTGGGATCCTGAAAAAACACAATGACATTCTGGCTGCAACACCTGGAGACTCCCAGCCAGGCCCTGGACCCGGGTCCATTCATGCAAATACTCAGGGACAGATTCTTCACTAGGTACTGATGAGCTGTCTTGGATGCAAATGTGGCCTCTTCATTTTACTACAAGTCACCATGAGTCAGGAGGTGCTGTTTGCACAGTGTGACTAAGTGATGGAGTGTTGACTGCAGCCATTCCCGGCCCCAGCTTGTGAAAGAGATCCTTTTAAATTGAAAGTAAGCTCAAACTTACCACGAAGCCACACATATATAAACTGTGTGAATAATCTGTGCACATACACAAACCATGTGAATAATCTGTGTACATGTATAAACTGTGTGAATAATCTGTGTGCAGCCTTTCCTTACCTACTACCTTCCAGTGATCAGGTTTGGACTGCCTGTGTGCTACTGGACCCTGAATGTCCCCACCGCTGTCCCCTGTCTTTTACGATTCTGACATTTTTAATAAATTCAGCGGCTTCCCCTCTGCTCTGTGCCTAGCTATACCTTGGTACTCTGCATTTTGGTTTCTGTGACATTTCTCTGTGACTCTGCTACATTCTCAGATGACATGTGACACAGAAGGTGTTCCCTCTGGAGACATGTGATGTCCCTGTCATTAGTGGAATCAGATGCCCCCAAACTGTTGTCCAGTGTTTGGGAAAGTGACACGTGAAGGAGGATCAGGAAAAGAGGGGTGGAAATCAAGATGTGTCTGAGTATCTCATGTCCCTGAGTGGTCCAGGCTGCTGACTTCACTCCCCCAAGTGAGGGAGGCCATGGTGAGTACACACACCTCACACATACTATATCCAACACACACACACACACACACACACACACACACGCACGCACGCACGCACGCACGCACGCACGCACACATGCACACACACGAACTACATTTCACAAACCACATACGCATATTACACCCCAAACGTATCACCTATACATACCACACATACACACCCCTCCACACATCACACACATACCACACCCACACACAACACACACATCCATAGGCACACATTCACACACCACACATATACATTTGTGTATGCATACATGCATACACACACAGGCACACAGACACCACACACATGCATTGTGTACGCACACATGCATACACACACATAGGCACACATTGAGCACACACATACATTTGTGTACGCACACTACATAGACATATATTCATTTGTATATGCACACATGCATGCACACATACATAGGCACACATAGAGCACACACATACATTTGTGTATGCACACATGCACACACCAATCACATGGGAAGACTCAGGTTCTTCACTAAGGTTCACATGAACTTAGCAGTTCCTGGTTATCTCGTGAAACTTGGAAGATTGCTGTGGAGAAGAGGAAGCGTTGGCCTGAGCCCTGGCAGCAATTAACCCCGCCCAGAAGAAGTAGGTTTAAAAATGAGAGGGTCTCAATGTGGAACCCGCAGGGCGCCAGTTCAGAGAAGAGACCTACCCAAGCCAACTGAGAGCAAAGGCAGAGGGATGAACCTGGGATGTAGTTTGAACCTCTGTACCAGCTGGGCTTCATGCTATTTTGTTATATCTTTATTAAATATTCTTTTAGTTTTATGTGCGTGAATACCTTGCTTGCATAAATGTATGGGCACTGTATGTGTTCTTGGTGCCGGTGGAGGCCAGGAGAGGGCATGGATCCTCCGGAGCTGGCGTTTGAGACAGTTGTGACCCACAGTGTGGGGTCTGGGAACTGGGTCTTAGTGTTCCGCAAGTGCAGCTGGGGCTCTTAACCTCTGAGCCATCCCTCCAGCTTCAAGAAACTTATTTTCTTAGGACATGGGGGAAGGGATCCAGGGCTTTAGGCTTGTTTGTTCAGCAAATACTCTTTTCGTGTATTTTGAATTTTATTTTATTTTACTTTTTTGGGATAGAATCACATTCTGCAGCTCAGGCTGGGCCTGAACTCATCAAAATCCTCCTGTCTCAGTCTACCAGGTGATAAGATTACTGATGTGAGCCTGGCTTTGACAAGCACTTTAGAGTCCCCAGCCCTTCTGGACACTTGTTCCAAGTATAATATATATATATATATATATATATTATATATATATATATATATATATATTGTGTGTGTGTGTTTGTGTGTGTATGAGACACTTGCTCTAAGGGTATCATATATATCCTTGATTTGCTTTTAATTTATTTTTTAATTAAAAATGATTAGCTACATGTCACCTGTATGCGTCTGTATCATCTATATATCCTTCCTTCCTTCTCTCTCTTTCTCTCTTCTTCTTCTCACCCCCAAGCATCTATTTTCAAATCCTTGTGCCGAGGAGATGCCAAGAGTCTCGTTGGGGGAGATGGTGAGGGGGCGATACAGGGGAAGAGCAGGAGGAAAGGGGGACAGACTGGTGTGGGTCTTTGGAGAGCTCAGGAGAATAGCAGCGATCTTCCCTGTCCCTGGTGTCACCTCTTACAGCCAACACCATTTTGTGGCCTGGCAGAAGAGTTGTCAAGCTGGTCACAGGTCTGCCACACAACCCCAATCTGGCCCCAAGAAAAGGCACCTGTGTGTGACTCTGGGGTTAAAGGCGCTGCCTGGTCGTCTCCAGCTGGACTTGAAACTCCCGTTTAATAAAGAGTTCTGCAAAATAATACCCGCAGAGTCACAGTGCCAGGTTCCCGTGCTTTCCTGAAGCGCCAGGCACGGGTTCCCTAGGAAATGGGGCCTTGCTTGCCAAGCTCCCACGGCTTGCCCTGCAAACGGCCTGAATGATCTGGCACTCTGCGTTGCCACTGGGATGAAATGGAAAAAAGAAAAAGAAGAAGTGTCTCTGGAAGCGGGCGCGCTCACACAAACCCGCAACGATTGTGTAAACACTCTCCATTGAGAATCTGGAGTGCGGTTGCCCTCTGCTGGGGAGCTGAAGACAGCTAGTGGGGGCGGAGGGAGGACCGTGCTAGCATCCTTCCACGGTGCTCGCTGGCTGTGGTGCATGCCGGGAACCGAAACGCGGAACTAAAGTCAAGTCTTGCTTTGGTGGAACTGACAATCAACGAAATCACTTCGATTGTTTTCCTCTTTTTACTGGAATTCTTGGATTTGATAGATGGGGGAGGATCAGAGGGGGAGGGGAGGGGCGGGGAGACGGAGGGAGGAGGGGAGGAGGGGAGGAGGGGAAGGGATGGAGGAAAATACTAACTTTTCTAATTCAACATGACAAAGATTCGGAGAAAGTGCACCGCTAGTGACCGGGAGGAGGAATGCCCTATTGGGCATTATATTCCCTGTCGTCTAATGGAATCAAACTCTTGGTTCCAGCACCAAGGATTCTGAGCCTATCCTATTCAAGACAGTAACTACAGCCCACACGGAAGAGGCTATACAACTGAAGAAATAAAATTTTCACTTTATTTCATTTCTGTGACTGCATGTTCACATGTAGAGAGCCACCTGTGTCTAGGGGCTGATGTGCTGGGCAGTAGAGTTCTGAGCCCGTTAACTGGAACAACCCAGAACTCCCACCACAGTTAGAGCTTGCTGAGAGAGGGAGGCCCTTGGTGAGATTTCTTTGTGTATTTATTTAGAGACAGGGTCTCATACTGTAGTCCAAGCTAGCCTCCAGCTCACAGAAATTCTCCTGTTCCGGTTTCCAAAGTACTGGAGTTATGAGTGTGTGTTAATTGAACGCTAAGAATTTGCTGATTGAAGAAAACCTCAAGTGGGTTTGGCTAATCCCCACGACCCCAGAGGCTGAGGCAGGAGGAATGAGAGAATTCAAGGTTTGCCAGAGCCACAGGGTGAGCTCAATGTGGAGACTGTGAGGGTGAGCTCAATGTGGAGACTGTGAGGGTGAGCTCAATGTGGAGACTGTGAGGGTGAGCTCAATGTGGAGACTGTGAGGGTGAGCTCAATGTGGAGACTGTGAGGGTGAGCTCAATGTGGAGACCTGTATCAAGATAATAATAGTAGTAGTAACAATGCAGGCGAGGGTGTGGTTGAGTGGTAGAGCAGTTAGTTGATTTGACATGCTTGAGGTCTCCCGGTCCATCTGTGGCCCTGCAACAGGAAGGGAGGGAGGAAGGGGGGGAACGAGAGAGAGGAAAGAGAGACAGAAGCTAAGATAGGGAATGAGAGAGGAAGGAAGAAACGGGAAGAAATTCAGACTCCTTCCTGAGTTCCGCCAACGCCTAGTGACATCCTGTGCACACCCTAAGGTGGCCTTTGTGTGGCACTGGCTTGGGTGGTCGGGAAAGGCATTTTCAGCTTGTTGCAGAACTGCCACAGTAGCATGCTGGGTCCGTGAAAGTTTCTGCCCGTTAACAAGAAGTCTCTACTACTTGTGACCTCACCAGTGAAAATTTCTTTAATTGTCTCCTGGTGTTCTGGGTTTTGCATTTTTGTTTCTAAGGATACATTCCTGGGTGATGTCATGAAGTCCCCAAAGACACAGTGGGGCTGTGTTGGATTGGGAAAGATGATTTATCTGGGGTGTCAAAAGGAAAAGAAGGGAAACAGGCACTTGGGAAAATGTCCTCCCGCCCACCCGAATTTTGGCTTGGCAACCGTGGTGGAGGAGCAAGAAACACGTGGACGTTTGAGGAGGCATGGGGTCCTAGGAGGACAGGAAGCAGAAGGAGAGAGCTGGGCTGACAGCCTGCAGGCATTGCACAGTCTCAGAAGGAGATTACAGCATGACTGAGTTTTTAGGGATCCAACAGGGACCTGGGTAGAGATTCTGTGGGCTCTGAGGCAACTTGACCTCAGCCAGATGGTATTTGAATAACCTGCTCTTAGAGGGAAAACAGACATAGCAAACAGAGCCACGTTTAGTGATGAAACTCTCACTTTGCCTGAGTCATGTGCGGCCATGCCCAGGGGTCAGGCTGACACTCAACTCAAAAACAAGTGAGAAATTGAAGACAATCCGTGGCGGCAGCTACTGGAAGGGCCACCACATCCCCAGAAAGAGTGGAGCTGCTAAAAAGCCATTTGTGATAGGCACAGTTATCTTGAATGCATGGAGCAGAGATTACGGAAAAATCGAGAATGTTAATGAGGCAACATTCGAGTTGAGTCATTCAGTGTGGGAAACCCAGATGCTTCCATCCCCTAAAAGGAACATCTTGCTCTCAGTCAAAATGGAAATAAAAATTGGGGCTTGAATTTGGCAAATGATTCAGAACTCTGTGTAGGTATTTTCACACGCACAGTGGATAATTTTCATGTTGGAGTTTATTTGTGCTAAAAGGCAGAAAAGGGTAAAAAGCACATCTTAAGAGTTATGAGGTTCTACGAATAAAAATAATGTTACTTACAGCTATTCCTTAATTAGTACCCCCTTCCACCTGTGGTAATTTCCTGAGATAGTCAGTGGGGAAAAGATCTCTCCTTCTCTTCTTTCTCCCCCTCCCCTCCTCTCCCTCCCTCCCTCCCTCCTCTCCCTCCCTCCCCCTTTCCTTCTTTCTTTGCTCCTTCTCCTCTGCCTCCTTCTCCCTTTCTTCTTCATTTATTCTAAGTAGCTTTTAACAGCACACCAATTACCTGTGTATAACGGGAAAACACAGGCTCAAGCAGCTTAGGGAAGATTGATCTGTGTTCACTAGCGTGCAATTCAGAGGTGGGTGAAGATAAAAGGCAAACATTTGAGGCCATTTCCTTATTTGGCATGGCACTTAGGAAGTGGAACATGCCTAATCTACTGGTTTGTACCACCTTTCCCTATAATGGACTGTTTGGGAAGCTCCTGGGCAACCGATTCTGGCATCTCATTGGTCAGAGGCCTGTTAAATGGTACTCTTATTTGCAAAGAAGGCTGTAACTTGTAGCTTTAAAAGCCTCTCCTCAAGAAAGAAGGGAGAAAGGATATGGCTAGACATATCTAATAGACTTAACCACTGTGAAAAGCCTTAGTATGAATCAGATAGAACCTATTTTTAACTCAGTTTTGAAAAAAATAATCTTTATATTTATTTGTGTGTGTGTGTGTGTGTGTGTGTGTGTGTGAACCACATGTAGCAGGTGCTGGAGGAGGCCAGAAGAGGGCACCAGATCTCCTGGAACTGACACCACACATGGTTATGAGCTGCCTGATGTGGGTGCTGGGAACTGAACTCTCGTGTTCTGCAAGAGCAGCAACTGTTCTCTTAACTGATGAGCCATCTCTCCAGCCCCCCCCCATAATTTTAATTGTTCATTTTAGTAAATTTTATTCATAATCAATTATCACAGTATAAAACAATGATTTTATATATATCATATACATATCAAGGATGACAGTGAGGGGGATATGTGTGTGTGTGTGTGTGTGTGTGTGTGTGTGTGTTATTTGTGTGTGTGCTTTTTAAGAAGGTGCCATAGTCACTGCATTTCTCTGAAGGATTTCAAAGGAATGAGACATGTCTGTCTGCCAGGAACCCTATCTTCCTCTTTGGGAATCTGACCCGAATGAGGTATTCTGAGGAACTGAATGAAGAGCTCAAGTAGCAGTGTCTTAAACCCAAATGTGCTGTCTAGAGAAAGTCAACGTCATCAGTGAGCTGAGGAGAGATTTACTGAGCGGAAGACAAGCGCTCTTTGATTTAAGTGGCTCGAACAGTCACGGCTGTGGAGTGGAGCCTGTGCTCAGGTCTGAGGCAGTCTTTGCTAGCCAGCTGTGATGAGCAGTGAAGAAAGGGTGGAGATGGAGGCAGGGTGGGAGCAGGGCTATGGTTCAGACTAGGTATCGTGAGCACACCAGCTGGTTGACTTGTGGTCTGTGGGTCAGGCGTTGTAAACGCCCTCAGGGTCAGGCAGTCACATTGCTTGAAGCTGAATGGGTGAGGCAACACAGAGAGTGCAAAGAAGGCAAAGTACCACCTCTTCCCCGACCCAGGTCACTTCTGGGTTATAGCTGAGACTCCGGACAGCATGCAACCAGCTGGTTAGAGCTTCAGGGAAAACTTGATGTCTGCATGTTGCTATGAAATGTGATTCGGTACATCTGGAGAAAATTTATAATGCTGGCTCAGTCAAGCACTGAACAAAGGTACCTTGGCTTTGGGAGCTACATGACATTGACTTGTAGGCAGACTTTTTTTTTTTCTGCCCGCCAATTCCCAGATAACCAATATGGAGGCTCAATATTAATTATAAATGCTCGGCTGATAGCTCAGGCTTGTTACTAGCTAACTCTTCCAACTTAAATGAACCCATTTCTATTATCTACATTCTGCCACGTGACTTTACCTTGTACTTCCTGTTTCCTCTCCTTGTCTGACTCTGCCCTTCTGCTTCCCAGAGTCCTTAGTCTGGTTCTCCTGCCTAACCTTATCCTGCCCAGCTGCTGACCAAGCATTTATAATTAATATTAAGTCTCCCAGTGAGACTCTCATCCAGGGAGGACTTGGGTGCTCCCCCCTCCTCATTGCCATCCGTGTCTTCCTCTTCCCTCGCTTCCCCCTCCTCTTCCTGCTCTTCCTCCTCCACCCCTCCTTTCATAGTATTGATGGCAAGGGTGTTCTAGAATGGAGGAGTGCCCATAGGCATGCAAAGAAACCAGTTAGGATGCTCTGTGAGGGGTTGTAATCGTAAGCGATGGACACAATTCAAGCCACAGAGTGAAGACGGAAGGATGCACTGTGCTCTAGAGCAACTTCTGGGGCAGAATCACAGGGTGAGTTTCTGACTTGAGGGCGAAGAGGCCACGAGGAAGGGAGTGAGTTTGTCTGAGCTAGAAGCTACGGCCCACCTCTTGGTAGCAGACCTGCCCACAAGCATGCTTTGTTAATCATGTGGGATCTGATTTTCCTCTAAATCTATGTTCAACTCTTAAGAAAATGTGAATTCTCACATTAAAATTTAGATATACGTCTTTTGGTGGGGGGGTGTAAAAAATCCTCAAGAATATGGATTTCTGGGGGCCGGAGAGATGGCTCAGAGGTTAAGAGAACTGGTTGCTCTTCTAGACATTCTGAGTTCAATTCCCAGCAACCACATGGTGGCTCACAACCATCTGTAATGCGACCTGGTGCCATCTTCTGACATGCATGGATACATGCAGGCAGAAAGCTGTATACATAGTAAATTGATAAATCTTTTTTTAAAGAGTATGGATTCTGCCGGGTGTTGGTGGCGCACGCCTTTAATCCCAGCACTCTGGAGGCAGAGGCAGGTGGATCTCTGTGAGTTCGAGACCAGCCTGGTCTATAAGAGCTAGTTCCAGGACAGCCTCCAAAGCCACAGAGAAACCCTGTCTCGAAAAACAAAAACAAAAAAAGAGTATGGATTCTAAGAAAGCCGTAACAGCTGGAGCTGTGTACGGAGTTCAGCGTGGTACTAGAAGAACAGACATTCATGATGAAACACCCCAGGATTTTTACTTAGTATCTAGTTTCCATTGTTGTTTTGAGACCGGCTCTTATGCTCTCCAGGCTGGCCTCAAACTGCTGATCTTCCCGCCTCTACCTCTCAAGTCCTGGGACTACTTGGCTCATAAAACAGTTTTTGTCGGGCTCCCTGAAGTTATGGTTGTACAAACCGTGGGGGTCAATATACTCACTTGGGCAGAGAGAGAAGGTCTGAATCCCAGACAATGACTGCATCTCAGGACAGTTGGGAAGAGGACAATGGCAGAAGGACTTAGAAAAGATAGACTGGAGGGTGGAAAAGCAGCAGGAACAGAGAAACAAAACAGGAAGCTTGCTATCCAGGGCCACTCTGGAGTCCTGTGGCAAGATGGAAGCGGGCTAGGGGAATACATTTGTGCTACTGTGTGTGTGTGTGTGTGTGTGTGTGTGTGTGTGTGTGTGTGTGTGTGTGTGTGTGTGATCAATGCCTATCAATGTTGAAGGGGAAATATGTATACCACATTGATTCTGGGAGCAATTCTCAGTATCTGGCCTAGAGAAAGGAATGGCCCCTGCAGAATAGACAGAGTGAATGGTGCCCTTTATCATTTGCTAAAGTGAAGGAGAAATAAACATCCTTCCATAGAGTTTCAGGTAAATGAACCCCACAGTTCATCTGTGCCGTGGTGGAGGCCTGGCCAACAGTTAAAAAGATTAGACACGGACAAAGTCTGAAGGAAACACCTCGAATAGGAAGAGGAGAGCCACCTCATTCTGTAACTTTCCTCAAGGGGAAGATGTTCCAAGAGTGGGAATAAATGGTCAAAGGGGGGATTTTTAATTAGGAAAACGATTTCCTGTATCACTTGTGAAACTGGAGGTTGATTTGGGGCATAGGACAATAGATTTGATGCTTTGCAAAAAGCTGTTTCAGAGCAGAGAAATGGAATAGAGACAATTATGTAGCGAGGAGGGAGGGTGGGGCGAAGATGGAGACAGAGAAGTGGAAGCTGACATTAGGGAAGAGGAACATAGACCACAGGGGCGGGGCGGGGGCAGGGGCGGGGGCAGGGGCGGGGGGCGGGGCTCAAAGGAGGCAGTGGGAACGTTGCTAGTGTTCACAGCGTAAGCGTGAATGTGCAAGCGTCTTTGTGGTGTGTGACCAGGAGTACCATGGCTGGCTTGTGTGCTGCTTGTAATCCCAGTCTTTGAGGTTTCCACACTGTTCCACAGTGGGTGTGATTTTCCCTCGGAGAGCATGAGGGCTCTGCTTTCCCCACATCCTCCCCAGCGTTCGTTGGTATTTGTTTCCAAGATGTTAGTGGGTGAGACAAGGCCTCTCTGTTGATTTGCCTTTAACAGGGTGGCAAAAAAAGCTCAACCAGGAGACATTTTTGCCTTCTTGGAAGGTAATGCTCCTATATAGAGCAACGGGACTCATCTCTAAGGTGAGGCTACTCTTGCAGTTTGCACCCAGCTCTTCTGATGCAGGAAGGAAGTTGGTGGGCAAGCAAGACTGTTTGCTTCTTGCGATGGACACATTCTGCACACAAAGGCTCAGGAGGGGAGAAGGCTGTTTGATGTTTAGCACTCAGGAAGGCCCCTGATGCATCTGTGATTAGCTATCTCCATCTGTGGAACAGACACGGACTAACTAAAAACCAGTGTTTTTAAATTGTCAAGCCTTTAAGGTGAGGAAATTGACTTATTGTGCTGGGCCATACATAGAGCAAGTGCTCTGCATTGGGCCAACCCCCGGCTCTGGTTTCTAGGCACCAGAATGGCCTAGAACTAACTCACAATCCTCCCATTCCAGGTCTCAGGTGCTAGAATGAACCACTATACCAGCCTGCCTGCCTGCCTACCTGCCTTCCTAAATTTTAAATCATGGGGAGTAGGGGAGAATACACTTATCTTAGTTAGGGTTTCTATTGCTGTGAAGAGACACCATGAGCATGGCAACTCTTATAAAGGAAAACATTTAGTTGGGTGGCAGTTTCAGAGGTTTTAGTACATTGTCATCATGGCTGGGAACATGATGGCATGCAGACAGACATGGTGCTGGAGAAAGGGATGAGAGTCCTACATCTTGCAGGCAACAGGACCTCAGCTGAGACACTGGCTGGTACCCTGAGCATAGGAAACCTCACAGCCCACCCTCACAGTGACATATTTCCTTCAACAGAGCCATACCTCCTAATAGTGCCACTCCCTATGAGATGACAGGGCCAATTACATTCAAACTGCTATAACACTTTAAAGTATTTTATTTTTATTATTGTAAATTATGTATGTAGCTGGGTGGTGGCAGCCGAGGTGCACGCCTTTAATCCCAGCACTTGGGAGGCAGAGGCAGATGGATCTCTGTGAGTTCAAGACCAGCCTGGTCTATAAGAGCTAGTTGCAAGGAAGGATATACAAAGAACAGTTCTAGGATAGCCTTCAAAGCCACAGAGAAGTGCTGTCTTGAAAACCAAAAATTGTGCTGGGACCTGTCTCTGCTTTGGTTGCTTCCCACTTCCCCAGAGCTGGACTCTTGGTCAACACTGAATCAGCTGCAAAATAAACTCCTGAATTCCTCTCTTGTAACAGGAGCCCGAAGTCAGGCGCCCACTTGTCTTCTCGCAGGATTGCCATAGACTTTTTCTGTGTGCCCACCATTCCAGACTGAAGTAGAGATGGCAGTGGCAGAGACTGGGAAGGCTGCAACGAAAACAGGAAGTTATTGCACCCTGGGAATAGTCTGGAAATGAAGCTTCAAAACTTGCTTCATGTTCAGTTGTACACAGACTCACTCCCAGGTTGACTCACACGTGTAAATATTCCTGACTATGTCTGCACTGCTTTTATCTGATGCTTCCTTCCCAAAATGCCAAGTGTACAAGGTGAGGGAATCACCCTTGGATTCAGAGCCCAGGGTCGTCCTCCTTAACCTGGACTTGTCTTTCTCCGGCAGCCTCTGACACCCCTCCCCCCATTTTCTCTATCAGAAGGTCTGAGCAGAGTTGGGGCACGCTCATGTCCTGATACACTCCTTGTCTTCCTGAAGATCTAACTTCTGACCCAGAAAGATGGCTAAGGTGGTGAAGTGTTTGACATGAAGACTTGGTCTTAAGAACTGGAGCAGGGGAAAAAAGTCGGATGTGGCAGCATGTACCCGAAATCCCAGAACTGGGGAGGTAGAGATGGATGAGTGCCCGGGGCTAGCTGGCTGCTCAGCCAGCCTAGCTGAATTGCCAAATTCCAACTCCTATTGAAAAACCTTTACCAAACAAACAAACAAACAAATAATAACAACAACAACAACAACAAACTACCCCATACAAGGTGGGCGGCTCTTGGCTCTTGAGGAATGACTCACCCAAACCCAAAGCTTGCCACAGCTGTTCTCTGGCCTAAATGGGGTGGGGGGGGCAGAGACAGAGACAGAGAGAGACATGACTTCCTGGGCTGGGCTGTGTGCTCTAGGCCACCAGGAACTTTCCTGTCTTGCTCTCTGTCTGGCACAGCCAGAGCACCAGCACCCAGCAGGTGCACACACCTCCCTCCGTGCTTCTTGAGCAAACACAGGTGCCTTGGTCTGTCTATTGAACCGGAGTAAGTTCTTGCAGATGTATGCATGGAAACAACATTGTCCTGGCTTTATTTCTACTGTTGTGATAAAAACCGGGGAACTCCAGGAAGCAGCTGAGGCAGAGGCAAATGCAAGGAATGCTGCCTCCTAGCTTGCTCCCCATGGCTTGCCGGGCCTGCTTTCTGCAAGCCCTTCTCTCCCCGTTGGCATGCCTGACATGAACAGCGTTTGAAATGCTCTCAAATGTCACTTTCAAAGAAGGCTTCTCTGATCTTGCTAACTAAATCAGACCATGTTTCACCGTGCATTATCTTTCTGCTGTCTGTCTGTCTGTCTGTCTGTCTATCATCTATCAATCATCTATCTATCTATCTTCTATTTATCTACCTATCATTCAATCATCTATCTTCTAACTAGTTATCATTTATTTATTTGTTTACTTACTTTTTTTATTTGAGACAGTATTTCTCTGAGTGACAGCCTTGGCTGTCCTGGAACCCATTCTGTAACCAGGCTGTCCTCAAACTCACAGAGATCCAACTGCCTCTGCCTCTCTGGTGCTGGGGTTAAAGACGTGCACCACCAACGCCCCGCTCTATCATCTATTTATGTACTTATTATTCAGTCATTATCTATCCTCTAACTATCCATCATCTGTCTATCCATCATCTATCTATCTATCTATCCATCCATCTATCTATCTATCTATCTATCTATCTATCTATCATCCATCTATAATCAATTGATCCACCTATTATCTATCTATCCACCAGGGACAGAGTCTTTTTATGCAGTTCAGTCTGACCTCGCTGTCTTTCAAATTTGGGGATTTCAGGGTTTCACCAAGCCTGATTTCTCTGTCTTGTTTATGGTAGTTCCTCCTCCTTCTTTTCTTTTTTCTTATGTTTCCAACAAATGTATTTAAATATAAAAATTTACTTTGTTTGTTTGCTTTGTGTTTGGAGATAGGTTTCTGTGTAGCCCTGGCTGTCCTGGAACTCATTCTGTAGACCAGGCTAGTCTCAAACTCAGAGATATCTGCCTGCTTCTACCTTCCAAGTGGTGAGATTAAAGGTGTGCACCACCACTTTCTGGCATATATATATATATATATATATATATATATATATATATATATATTTGCTTTTCGTATGTTTTGATATGGCAAAGGTTCACTTAGTCAAATGCTTGTGTGTGTGCACCATGGTTCATGTATGGAAGGCAACCTCGGTGTTAGCCCTTGACTTCACTTCGTTTGAGACAGGGTCTCATTGCAGCTTCATACAGCAGGCTAGCTGGCCTGCATGCTTCCAGCCATTGTTCAGGAAGGTCTTCTGGGGAGGTTGATCAAGTCCCAGAAACGTCTGTGCTACTCAGACCTACAGTTAGCCTGCCTTGGATGGGGATGCGCTGGAAACTTTTCACATTCCCAGGACTGACGACTGATGTGTGGATTCTCTTCAGTTAACATGATGCTGGTGGGAGTCCTGCCTCTGTCTCCCACCTCACTGTAGGAGTGAGGATTGCAGACACACGTGGGCTCTGGGTTTGAGCATCAAATGCATTTTCTACCAGCCACATGCTGCGCCTGTGAAATGGTTTCTGTTTGCCGATGGGATTTGGTTTGAAGCTGTGAGTTTTCAGAATCGTTTCCCTTCATTTCCAACTACTTGGACATCTTCTCTTCTGCTGCTGTTGACCAGCTAATTCCACCATGGTCAGGAAACATACCAAGTTTGTGTTTATCCTTTGAAGATTCTTGAAGTCAAGTATATACGCTGTTGACCCGAATTCTTTATTTTTTGGGGGTTTGTCTTGTTATCAGTTACAGATAGTGTTGAAGAGCCTGCCACTGTGTGTGGATTTCTTGATTTTACCTATTAGATTTGGCAGCTTCTGCTTCCTGCGTGTTGAGGCTATATTTCTAGGTACAAATAGAATTAATTTGTCTTTGCAGAGGGCATGGCGAATTGTTTTTTGCTATTATAAAATATTTATTTCTATTTATATTGCTTCTTTCCTTAAAATCTACCTTACTTGGTACTAAAATAGCTAAGGAAGCTTTCTTTAGGTCGATGCATTCATGTTTTCACATTAAAAAAATATCTGTTTTATCCTGTTTGTATGTGTAGGGGGTGCACATGAACCATACCACTCATGTGGACATCAAAGTACAGTTTACAGGAACTAGTTTTCTCCTCCCACCATGTGGGTCCCAGGGGTCAATTTTAGGGGTCATGAGACTTGGTAGCAAGTTCCTTAACCAGCTGAGTCATTTTGCAGGCTTGTGCTAGCCTCAAATTCTTTTTTAAAATTAATTTATTTTTATGTGCAGTGACATTTCAGCCTGCATGTATGTGGAAGACTGCCAGATCACAGACAGCTGTGAGCTGCCGTGGGGGTGCTGGGAATTGAACCCGGGTCCTCTGGAAGAGCAACCAGTGCTGAGCCATTTCTCCAGCCCCCTGGCCTCAGACTCATTATCATATCTTACTGACATATGTCAACCCCACTACACAACTACCAAGAACAGTCTCATCTTTTAACTTCCATCCTTTCTGAGTGTTTTATTCAGATGCCTCACAGAATATAGTTGTCTTTTCCCCCATTTAGTATGAAATCCCTTCTGTGGATTGATTGATTGATTGATTGATTTTTCAAAACACAGTTTTTCTGTGTAGCCCTGGCTGCCCTGGAACTTGCTCCATAGACCAGGCTAGTCTCAAACTCACAGAGATCCACCTGCCTCTGCCATCTAAGTGGCCCAGCATTAAAGACCTTCTTCTTCTTCTCCTCCATTTGTGTGTGTGTGTGTGTGTGTGTGTGTGTGTGTGTAAATGTATGTGTGTGTATATGTGTGTTTGTGTCTGTGTGTCCATGTGAGTCTCTGTGTGTGTGTGTGTGTGTGTGTGTGTTTGTGTGTGTGTGTGGTTGTGCACGCGTGTGTATGAGGGAGAGGAATCTGTGCACATGAGTGCAGGGGTCTGAAGAAGCCTGTGGTGTCAGATCCCTTTGGAGCTGGAGTCACAGGCAGTCATGAACTACATGGTGTTGCCCTGGGAACAGAACCCAGGTCCTCAGCAGCAGCAGCAGCAGCAGCAGGAGCAGCAGCAGCAGCAGGAGCAGCAGCAGCAGCAGGAGCAGCAGCAAGTCCTCTTTACTGCTGAGACCTCTTGCCAGTCCCTGGGATGAAAGCTTTTAGTTGAAGGATTTAGTTGTTTATACCTAATGTAATTATTAATATATTAGTTACACAATGCTAATGTATTATTAGCTGTTTTCAATTAGTTTTACTTGTTAGAAGTTCAAGTTGTGACAACACTCCCCTTGTGGATACCAAGGCTCCCTATGTAGCCCAGGTTGGCTTCAATTTGAGATCCTCTGTCTTAGTCTCGAAAGTGTTTGGGTTGCAAGTGAAGGCTGCTTGCTCAGCTCAGCTCCCTATTTGCTCTCTCCTCACTTTTTGAGTTAAGGAGATCCTCATTATCTCTTTTTGTGGTATCTGTGTTTTCATCAGTCCATGTCTTCTTTTATTGTCTTGTCTTTCTTACTGCCTCATGGATTGTGGTGATTATCCCTGATCATAGGAAAACTGATTAAATTAGTGCACTTACTATTTCTCCTAGATCATGCAACGGGAGAACATATTTCACTCTGTCTTTCCTATCATGTATGCATGCTATGGCATTAATACTGTATGTATCTTTTTTTTTTTTTTTTTTTTTGGTTTTTCGAGGCAGGGTTTCTCTGTGTAGCTTTAGAGCCTATCCTGGCACTCACTCTGGAGACCAGGCTGGCCTTGAACTCACAGAGATCCGCCTGTCTCTGCCTCCCGAGTGCTGGGATTAAAGTCGTGTACCTGTATGTATCTTTTGATGTCCATGAGACATTATTATCTTTAACCCACTTAATATTAATTTAAATGTAGTAATACTTTAATCTTGCTGCTCATTATCTTCCCTGCATTTATAGTAGTCTCTTCAAGATCCTTACTTCCTTTTACACACACACACACACACACACACACACACACACACACAGGCATACGTACATACCACATACATGCACACATACCTGTACACACACAAACATACACACACCCATACATACTTACACACAAGCACACACATGCAAACATACATACATACATACATACATACATACATACATACATACATATGCCCTTGTTGGTAGTATATTAATTTTGTTTTTGCTTTTCTGAAAGCATATTTTGTCTTCAGTTCTGATAAGCATATTATTATGATGCAGAATTTTTCAACCATTCCCCCCCCCCCTTCTCCTCTCCCTTCCTTGTTTTTTGTTTTTTGCTTTGAGATAGGGTCTCGCTATTCCCTGGGTATTGCTGTCCAGCTCCCATTAGTTCTGCTGAAAGTGCACTGGTCGGTCTAGTTGCTTTCAGTTGTCCTCATTACCAGGTTCTAGAATGCTTCCAACAGCTTTTGGGAAATTTTATAGTTGTATTCAGAAAGGGAAGGGATTGTACATATTAGCTGACTTTGGTTTCCCCCAGGCGATGATGGGGATTGGAGGATGGAGGGAAGGATTTCGTGTGTGTGGGGGGGGTGCTTTACTTAAGGGGAGAGACCCTCAGAGCCCAGGCTGGCGGCACATAGCTCTAATTCCAGCACCTGGGGGTCCGATACATATAAGAATCTTGAAACTGACAGCAGTAGGGCTACATAGCCAAGCTCCATGTTAGAACAATAAACCAAAGAGGTGGAGCCCAGACTAGCAGGAGGGGACTCAGGTGGTTGACACTCTCTAAGCAGCCCTTGGGAGGTGGTGATCTGTGGGGGCCATGTGACTTCTTCAGGGGAGAAGGCGCGAGAACACTGTTTTTCCTGCTTGCCAGGGAGACACTTCATGAAGGAGGCTGCGAATTCTCCTCTGGGACTAAAGAGAATGCTGATTTCTTAGGCAATAGTTTCCTGGAACTGCCATGCAAAGCTCCTCGCTGCAGACAGAGTAAATAAAACTGCCCCACACTCCAGATGTCCTGTCTTGTGGTTGACTTAAACCACCCTACCACTGGCCCAGCTCTTTCTCGTCAAGCCTGCTGTTTGGTTCAAGTGGCTCTACGTTTGCAATGCACACCATGAAACAACCCCAAGACCTTGGCACGGGACCTGGTTTTTCAAGGCCCAAATTTATGAGAACTGAAGAAATCTGTCCCTCAGAAGGATTTTGCACATCAGAGTTTCAGTCCTCACTGGGCAGAGGGCCTAACTTCCTGTTTTTGTATTCTCAGAATCATGGCATACTTGTGAGGACTGGCCAGCAAAGAACCTAGGTGGGGTGGGCAAGTGGGGGTGACTGGGGGTCAAGCAGGAGGAGCAGGGCCCTCGAGTTCCAGCTCTGGCCTAACTTCTGGAAAGGAAATATTTTCATAAGACTGTAGACAAAGTTTCTGTCCTGACTGGTCCTGCAGCCGTTTAGTCCCAAATAAACACACAGAGGCTTATATTAATTATAAACTGTTTGGCCGATGGCTTGGGCTTCTTACTGGCTAGTTCTCTCTTAATTATTAACCCATAACTATATCTATATCTATCTTACCAGAGAATGCCTGGCATCCTATCGTCCCAGTAGCTACACGGCCTCTCCCCAATAGTTTGTCTTCCCAAGTCCCACATATGCCACTTAATACAATGATCTTCAGTCCCAGCCTTTTTCTTGAAAATGTCATAACTCCATTTTCCTTACAGATGGATAAGGCTATGATGTGTGCACAGCACACGCTCTTTGTCCATCCCCCACTGACGGGCATCTACGCTGCTCCTGTACATTGGCTGTTGCAATACGTCGACAAGCATGGGTGCCCAGGCATCTCTGTGGCATGCTGACGTGGATTGCCTGTGCGTATCCCCAACACTAACTTTGCTCTGAAGATAAAACAATGGGCATGTCATCGTCATCCTGACCATTTCATACGTCTTCACTTACTTAGAGCCACTCCAGGCCTGGGCACCTCACTCCAGCTGCAACCATGTCTCTGATGATGCTGTGGTGTCTCTTGGATCTCTTTCTAACCTCCTGTTCCAACTGCCTCTCCCCGATGCCATTGCCAACAGTTTCTGGGTCTGTTTGGCCAGGGAGGTCACTCATGGGTGTGTATCTTCACCGGCCCTTCCAGCCACAGAAAGACCACACTTGCTGAGGTACCCAGCTGTCCTCAACACCCCCCGGGCATTGTTTCTCACAGGCCAGCCTCTCCTACCACAGTAACACCTCCTCACCTGTCTGTCTCTAGCTTCCTTCTCTGAACCTCTGCAGGCTAGCCTTCTCAGTCCTCCAGCACTCGAAAGCCACTGCCCATATCCAGTTTTCAACACTGAATCATTGGCATGGTGTCAGCCTTCCTGAGATGCCTAATATAGACACCGACCCTGCTGCAGCAAGGCCAGAAGCTAGTGGTTTATTTGCAAATTGATGGGGGCTGGCAATGAGTAACCATGAGCACATCAGTCACCACTAAGGACCCTGCAGGAATGTGGAGAGGACACCTCAAAGTTGTCCCATAGAGAGATGGGAGGTTTATATGCCATCTTCCTTCCCTCACTGGAGAGAGTTGGCTCTGGAGACAAACTCTCAGAGATTTCCAGAACACTCTGAAGGTAGGTTGACCAAGCTCTGACAGCATCTGCAGAAGGCCAGTCACCAAGAAGAGGAGCAGAGGATGAGGAACTTCTGAGATGGGAGGCCATCCGTACTTCCTGGGAACTCTGAGGTGGGCTGAGGAGATGGGGCTGGCTGGGCATCTGTTGCCATGGAAACCTCATATCGTTGCAACAAAGGAAAGTCAAAGGCAGATCGATTTCTTCTCCCCAGAGAAATGGATATACTTTTGAATGGTGTGTGAACCTGAGGCTCCCCCTCTCTCTCCACCCCTCCCCCCCCTCTAATGAGCCAGAAAGGGGACAGGATGGGACAAGGCATCCTAAGACCGAATGCCTTCACACACGAGAACACCCGTGCTCTCCCCAGGCCAGATGCCATCTGCAATCGATAACTCTTCCTGAGTGCTGGTTACCTGGCCACTAAGCTTGCATGCACTAGATGGCTTCTCATTTGTTCTGTTCTCAACCTCCCAACCATGATTGTGCAGACTCGGCAGAACAAACGAAGGAAGGTCTCGGGCTTGTTCAAGCTCTCTGAGCCTTGCCTTATGGCTATGGATCACCTGGGTGAATTGCTGGGCCCGCGTCCAGTCAACATCGACACTTAGAAATGAATGTTTCGGTGGGTGTCTTTTTAATGGTTAGATCCATTGATAGGTTTTATCTAAGTGGAGTTTTTCATATGAAAGGATTTTATTTTTAGTTATGTGTCTATGTGTGTGCTTGTATATGTGTTGTATGTGAGTACAGTGCCCTCACAGGACAGAAAGGGACTCGCAATCCCTCGGAGGTTAGTTACAGGCAACTGTGAACCCCCCACCCCCACCCCACCACCCCTCCCTGCCGTGTGGGTGCTGGAAACCAGACTCTTCTCCTCTGCAAGAACGTACCTACTCTTAACCATTGAACCATCTCTCCAGCCCCTAAGTGGATATTTCTTATAGTCATTACCTAAACTTAAAAAGAAAGGATTTTGTAGTTAATATCTGATGGATAGTCAGTCATATAGTGGTAGACATTGGCTGAATTGTTTGTATTAGGCCCTACTTGAAACCAAAATGCCAATTTTATTATGCCACTCCCTCCAACTCATGTCTCTTCTTATGACTGCCTATTGAGAGAGAGAGGGAGGAAAGGAGGGAGGGGGAGAAGGAGAGGAGAAAGTGAGGGAGGGGGAGGGGGAGAATGCATGTGTGTTGGGGATCAGAGTCCTGCTCATGCTAAGCACATTGTCTGCCACAGAAAGGGTGCTCCCCGCTTATAGACAGCTTCCGATTCTTGCAGCAGACTCCCGCACAATCTCAAGATCAGTACTGTGCTGCCTTCTGGCCTCTGGCCTCTGTAAAGCAAAGCTACCTTCTACCCGCTACCGGGCAGCTGTGTTGAACTACTTATGTTCACTCTGGGGAGCCTATACTCTGGCACTTCCTGTTCCTCTGGGAACCCTTGGCCAAGCCTTCTTCATTCTTCTTGAATTAGCTCAACTGTCCCCTCTGTAAAAGGCCACCCTCCATCCAAGTGGCCTTGTAGCAGTGCTTTCTCTCAGTCCCACAAAGTCACATTCTCAGACAACCGACACTATCTTTTCCCTTCCCGGGTCTCCCACAGGCCTTTGGTGGCAGGGCTGGGTGGTAGCTCAGTTGCTAGAAGGCTTCCCTGCCGTGCATGAAGTCCCATGTTTGATCCTGGGTAGCACACAAACTAGGTGCAGTGGTGGTGAACACTTGCAATCCCGACATCAGGAGGCAGAGCTGGGAAGATCAAAAGTTTAAACTCATCCTTGGCTACATGATGAGTTCAAAGTCAGCCCGGCACACATGAGACCTGCCTCTAAAGCAAACAATAGTTTAGGTTGGGTTTCAGTCTTGGGCAACAGCAGTTTTTGCTCTCTGTAGGCTCAGAGAGGTTTTTCCTCTGTAAAATGGGGAGTAAACAAGGCCATTGCAGGATGCGCAGTGCCTGGTTTCTAGTGAAGTTCAATGCTGTCCTATCTATCTATCATCTATCTATCTATCTATCTATCTATCTATCTATCTATCTATCGTCTGTCTGTCTGTCTGTCTGTCTGTCTGTCTGTCTATCCATCCATCCATCCTCTTCAGGGCCTGTCTTTGGCCCACATACTACGCAGGTCTCTCTCGGGGTTTTCAGATTTTCTTCTGCATTGGAATGACCTGAAGGCTATGAAAGGACTCGGACGGCTGGGTCCCACTCTGGGAATTTTTGGTTAGAGTGTCTGCATTAGACTGTGAGGACTCTATATCCCTGTCAAGGTCTTAATCGGATGCTGTGGCCACTGGTTCAGGGCCATCCACTGAGAGCCAGGGAGCTGGCCACCTGGCAGGTAGATTCGATTACAGTGCACAGACATTTGGAGCTAAGTGAGGCTCACTCTAGAGCGTATGGCGATCTGTTCCCGGGACTAGTGGCTGTGGAGGTCTGCCCATCAATCTAGCAGCTCAGGTGCTATTTACTGAGTATCTGCCATGCCCAGGCATTCAGGCATCGTGCCAGGCTGCCTGACTGTGTCCATGAAAAAGTTCCTGATCTGGAAAAGCCCACAGCCCAGTGACTACACGTTAAGGGCTAGGCTTGGGCTCGCACAGGCCCTGTGGCTAACAGGGACTTTATGGGAGTGGGGGTTTGGGGATGGCTGTTGACTTCTGCAGCTGCCTTCTCTAGGCTGAGTTCACTCAAACACCCAGGTGAAACTGATTGCAACAATCCTATAACTCCCTCGCTTGCCGTGGCACTCACCACCTGTCACTAGTCTTAGTGCAAAGTTAACTCACAGAATAAGGCAGAGCAAAGCCTCTCTGGACCAGAGCCAGGCTGTGGCACACCTGTTATATGTAAGGGTGTCTTTCATTATCAGCTAGAGGTCTCCAAGAACCGAAGCGAAGGCCGTCTCGTAACGCCATGTGTGCACTGATAAATATCCGTATTGCTAGTATTAGTAGGTGATGTGAGTAGGGGCTTCTGTTACTCACTGCCACGGGTTCCTATGCTGGAGTGGCTGTTGTTTAATGGGTTCTGATTGTGTGTCAGCCACTGCACTGTGGCCCGCCGCCACCGTCGCTATCCCTTTATTTGCTGGAGGAAATAGAGACGGAAATTCATTCGCTCTCTAAGCGGGTGTGTTGGGGGAGGGGAGTCAGGGCACGGTAAGGCCAGGCTGTGGAGCGTGATAGATGCAGTAAGGTTGTCTGAATGCTTGGCAATCCCACATTCTTCCCGAAGCTTTCTGCAGGGTGGTACAAAAAAGGAAGAGAAAACCTACCCAGCTCACCTTTGTTCGGAAGGCTGTGTGTGTGTGTGTGTGTGTGTGTGTGTTTGGGGCGGGACGGGGGGGGGCTTCATTGAAAGTAACTGGCCAGCTTGTTTTAATTCTTCCAGTTCTCCTAATGAAACCCGACTGTATTCTAGAAGTTAATCAACAAACTCCTAATGTTCCTTTCTTTGGTCCAATTTCCTGGGTAGGCAGGCAACAGAAGAAAGCGCCTCCATCAGTTTGCAGAACTCGGGTCCTGGAGCGCACCCATGTGGTCGGATTAGGTAAAAGTCGCTTGAATGACAGTCTTTCCGAAGAGCTCGCTTCAAAGGCAACAGTTGCCAGATGTGCAGCTGGGGCCATTTTGTCAGGAAGCACCCATTTGGAAAATGCAACAAACCCATACAGGTTCCCGGCGATCGGCTCTTAAGAAAATTTATCGAAGCAGTTAAATTCATGGCGGGTGGGGGGCGCGTGAGGGACACAGCTGTAAGTTAGATAATGTTTAGGAAGGCTGTGAGTGAGATCCTGTCAAGCGGCAGCTACCCTTGTTTCTGTTAAATCACGTGGTTCGCTTCTGCCAAGCAAGTTAGAGGCTCCAGAGTGCCGAGAGCCAGGGGTAGCTTTATAAGAGGCGCTGCGGAGGCCAAAAACGTCCAACTTCCTGAGAAGCAATCCCTAGCCCTGGCCCATGTCTCTGCCTTCAGCAAAGACCTCAATAATCAATGTTGGAAGTTTGCTGTCATTTTGCTTTCCTCTTCTTGCTAACGGGCAGTCATTTTTAAGGCACCATGATGCTCCGTTTTCAACAGAGCGAACACAGTCCTGACCAGGGAAGACCCCGACTCTACTCAGTGTGCAAACTGCTTACTTAAAGGGTTCCCAAGAGGATATGCCCAGGGTGACTAAAGCGAGCCCTGAGCGCCCTGGGAAAGTGGGTAACGCGCCCTCTCCCCTTCCCCAGGCAGGCCAGGGAAGGATTTTCTCTCCCATTTGTGTTAATTACCACGCCGCTGCCCGCTCCACCCCCACAACGCTGGGGATGGAACACAAGGCCTCATTTGTGCTGGGCCAGAACTGTACCACTGAGCTGCACCCCAAGCTCTGGTTTTATTTCTTTAGGCCCAACACTAGCTTGGGGCTCTGGGATGGAAGGACCATACCTTCGGGTCCTGGATGAAGGGACCTAGCCTTCCTCTGCAACTTTGATGGGGAGCCAGAGGGCACATTCTGGACTTTGTAAATTTAATGAACCCTCCACTGCCCTACTGTTTGCATGGTGTTGTGGGTGGGGGAGGGAGGAAGGGGAGAGGGAGAGGAGGACGAGAGAGAGAGAGAGAGAGAGAGAGAGAGAGAGAGAGAGAGAGAGAGAGAGAGAGAGAGAGAGAGAGAGAGAGAGAGCTGTGTTTAAAGAGCAAAGAGCTACAAACAAAAACAGTACCCTCTCTGGCTCTCTTTTCCCTCCTATTTTTGGCAGCTCCTTAGGTTTGTGGTTCATTCCCAGAGAGGATGAATCCAGGAGTGGCCTCCGGCTGCTGGAAACAACTGCTCCTTTGAGTGAATTCTTTTATGGGTATCAGTCAAAAAGTTTCTGTCAGCAGGAACAGGAAGGCATTGCTGAGAGTGTGCATGCATGTCTGTGTGAGCCTGTGTATATGTGTACGTGTGTGTGTACACTTGAACATGCACAGGAGTGTATGTGAGCGTGTGTGTGTGTGTGTGTGTGTGTGTGTGTGTGTGTACATGTGTACACTTGAACACACAGTGGTGGTCATTTCATCTCACTAGCTCCATTCTTGGAAAAGCCACGTCTTCTTGGCAAGGGAGAGGAGACACTTCCCTGTGCACCTACAAATAAATCAGTAAATCATTAAATGACTCATCGTGACCAACCCAGCACCTTTGTCCCCTCTCCTCCCAAACTTCTTAGTTGTGTTTTCCTTGGGGGAGAGTATTCTGGAAAGTTTTGCTGCCTGTCAGGTTTGCTTCGCACTCCACTTGCCAGAGCTTGGTTTGGCTCTGTGGGGTTGAGTTTGCAGCGTCTTGCTGCGTGCATTTGTGGAGTCCCTGCTCTTTCTCACACTGCTGTAGCATGAGGTGTGGCAGTTAGTGTCTGCTGTGAATTCACCAGAAATGGGATTACAACCGAAAACACAACTTTCACACAAAACACAAAACTTCCTTCTTCAACTACAGCTGGGTTTGGGGTCCTGGCAGTAAATCATTGTTCTAGCTTGTGGCTTAAATTTCCTGACCTTCATAAAAAACAAAAGCAAAACCACAATTTCATTTAAGAGTTCCTTCTTCTTTGGCCTAGGAGAAGGGAGGGACCAGGAATAAAGGCCAGGGAGGGGCTTTGCAGAGCTTCGACACAGAGAGCCCCTCCCCCACCCAACCTGTGTTTGGTTTCCAGGAAATGGGAGGGTGATATTGCCTGGTGGCTTGAGTCACTCATACTGCTTCTGAACCTCCCTATCCTGCCTGGAAACATTTCTCATCTGAGCCCAAAGTGCTGGTGCCCTGTAAGGTGAAACTGGCCAAGGGACTGTCACCTTCCTCTGTGGGCTGCGCTAGCCGAGAGGCTGGCCAAAGTTCACAGCAGGCAGCACCCCCAGGGCTTTGCAGACAAAGGAACAGACAGCTGGCTGGTTTCATAGATGGCACCTTGGAGGGACTGGTGGTGTGGCCACTTCCCCCACTCTTCCAGCTTTCCCAAGGTGTTTTTAGCCCACTCGCCCTGCCCCCATCAAGGAACAGACAGTGATTTCTAACTCAGGTCTGGACAGGAGGAGCCAGGAAGCAAATTTAGCTTACAGGAAACCACTTCTGGTCCATAGTTGAAACCCAGAACCTAGTCAGTGTGTTGGCAGCCCGCAGGCCATGCTTGCATTCCTTCCTCCTCATCTGGGGGTTTACAGACAGGGCTCTTCTTCGGACACATCTACCCATTTCCTAGTCTGCTATAGCATGGCCCCAGTTCTCTCATCCATGCCAGGACAGGAAATATGTTTATTTCTGACCCGGTGAGATAGTTCTAATGTGCAGTGTGTGTGTGTGAACTAGCGTGTAGGTGGGTGTGAATCTGTGTCTATTTGTGTGGATATGAGTGTGTGTGTGTGTGTGTGTGTGTGTGTGTGTGTGTGTGTAAAACATGTCTGGCTCCAGGAATCAATATATTCTAAAGGGACACCTGGGATACCCTTTGACTATCAGACTATTGAAACAAATTAAAATTTCCACAGGAGTGTCCAGATGGAGAGGGAAAAGGCTAAGCCCAGGGGCTGCCAGAGGTGGATTGTGTTTTCTGGAGACAGCTTTACAGTTTGTGGGGCAGACTTGGAGCTGAGATAATGGAGGCCTGGGAACCACACCTGGGCTGTCATGTAGTTCTAGCTTCTGTTTAAAACTTAACTGTCTTGCTAGGACTCTGAAGACAGGCTGTGGCCACATGGAGTAAATCTCCCTTTTTTGGTTTTCACTATTAATTTGGCAGTTTTAATTGGCTTATGGAGGGACTCGTGGCCAAGTCTGGTTTTCATGGGGCAGAGTCTGTGACCTTAAGGTCCAGTCACATACGTGCACCAATCTATTCCTGTATATATCACGTTTTTAAAAAGATTTATGTATGAGTGCTCTCTCTGCATGTATGACTTTATGCCAGAAGAGGGTGTCAGATCCCACTATAGATGCCTATGAGCTACCATGTGGGTGCTGGGAATTGAACTCAGGACCTCTGGAAGAACAGTCAGTGCTCTGACCCTCTGAGCCATCTCTCTCTCCAGCTCTGTACATATCAGTCTGTAAGTATGAATGCTCATGTACGCAAAGCATGTGTGAGTGATATCTGAACATGTATGTGGGCATCTGTAGTGGACATTGCTTTTCACCTGCTTAGGAAGACTCGCTCTTGTAGAGAGCACCAGAGAGCTGCATTTAAAGCTTAGAATAAGAAGGTTTTCTAAAATTATTTTTTTTTATTAAATAAGAAAAAGAAAGGTACAATATATATGACCATCAGTCAGTCATGAGCTACTTTGCATTCCACCTTAATGGACTCATGATCCAATTAAGTTCTCTATACAAGAATTAAAAAAAAAAACCACCTCAAGTATTTGAATAATCTCCTGTAAAATTTTATTAACCAGGTTAGGGGAAGGATTTTTTTTTTTATCTTATCAGAGAGCATCCTGAACACATTAGAAAATTACAGACAGGCGTGAGATAAGCGTCAGACGGAACAGATGAAGCAAGCCCCTCAGCCATCTGAGAAACATTAATAACGAAATACTGCAGAGACAAATCTTTGTTAGGGGTACTTTGTTAGGATGCAAAGGGAAAAGTGGAGGGCTTGGCGCCCCCTTGTGTTGCAAAATAAACCTGCAACTTAATTTCATTTTACTTGGTTTTTCTTTTTCGGGTGGTAATCAATGCCCTTGTCCCTATACCTCAGAAATAATTGTTTCCCCAAATCATTGCAATCCCTCTCCAGTCCATCACTACCCTTCATGGATAACTTTCAAGGACCCTATTTGAAAACCAACTCTTACCCATTCCTCTTTATACCCCACAATTCCATTGCAGAAAGTTGACAGATGCCCAGCCTGCCCAGAGTCCTCCTTCCCCCAAGCATGAACTAAAACAAGTGGGCCTTCCCTTACCCGCTCAGGCTTAGGGGGATGAATCGACATTTGCTACAAAGCAGAATATTCTTTTTCTCATGTTTGCATTTTTCCTCTGCAACTTACTGGCTATTGCCATCTTTTCATAACTTAACACAGATGCCTTTGTCTACCTCCCCATGCCACTCCTGGCTCTTACCAGCCTCCCTGGATTAACCAGTTAAGCTGCTAACCCATTTTTACAGTTATATTGCCAGGAAAGACCAGACCAGAGACGTAAATAATACACCTCAATCTACAACATTTCAGGTTGAAGTTGTAGGCAGAATTTCATTGGCTGGCCAGGAGAAAAACAAATATACACACAGGGTGAGTCTGGGTGGGAGCTGAGTGATTTGTTTACTTGGATTTTCCAACTGGTCCGATGGATACGGGGTCCGTTTGCACTTGAGCATCCAACATCCGTTTTGGTCCCTGGAGAAAAACATAAAGTGGTCCCTATAAAACCAACAGCAGCAAGGCGTGCTTACAATATACTTATTCTGAGGCAGGTAATATGCTAACTAAATATGCCCTATTTGTGGGTAGATGTCCAGCTTAGACACCTAGTGGCATTGCTTTCTGGTTTTGTGAAATCTTAGATATATTATGATTTCATTTCTTTGCCTTTTAGATGAGAGTGTTCAGACATCTCAGAGGGTTGTTCTGGAGATAAAATGGGCTCATACCGTGACACACTTAGGGCAGTCCTGGGGTGGGTGAAAGGTTCAGGCATTATGCTGGCCTGCCCCTGTTACCTGGTGGGACAGGCAGTACCCTGGTCAGCCCAGGGTTCCATGGGAACTGAGTCTGCACGCAGGTGCAGAGGACCCCTTTAAAAAGACAGATCCCTGCCCATTTACTCTCTCTGCTTCTTCTCTGCTTCCTCTCTACTCTCTCTCTCTCACATATGCTCACTCTCTGCCTCTCTATGGCGACCGGCCATGGCGGTCATCCATTTACCCCTGTTCCTCTTTAGTCTCCCTACTCTGCCGGGCCTTATAATAAACTTATAGTCAACATGTCTCATGTCTCAGCATTTCTCTTTTCTTCTTTTTAAACAAAAGAATAACAGTGGGGACTCCCTATTCTGGCTCATCCTAGACGCCTTATCTTTTGTCACTATCAAGCAACTCATTCGTTCACTGTCTCACACAATGGTGCTCCCATTTACTCCTCATCACTTGATGTGGGATGTCCTTCTGTAGGCTGTGAATATGTGTTGCTTCCATTGGTTGACGAATAAAGCTGCTTTGGCCTATGGCAGGGCAGAATATAGCTAGTCAGAAAATCCAGATGGAGATACGGAGAGAAAGAAGGCGTCAGGGAGATATCATGTAGCCACCAGAGGAGTAAAATTCCAGAGCATTACTGGTAAGCCACTGCCATGTGGTGATACACAGATTAATAGAAATGGGTTAATTTAAATGTGAGAGCTAGTTACTAATATGCCTGAGTCATTGGCCAAACAATTATAATTAATATGAAGCCTAAGAGTGGTTATTCAGGAACTGACGGGCAGGAGAGAAACTTCCAGCTACATCACTATCTGAAGTGATCTTACTGTCTTTTATCTGGCCATCTTCCTCCTCTGTGGATTCTGTCTGCTGCATCTTCAAGGCCATGCAAGTGCCTGGCGCGTGGAGGGAGCACCTCACCACTGTCCCGGTGTGGCAGGTGGATGCCTGCAGGTGCTGTTACAACTGTACTACTGTACTGTCTGTCAAGTGTAACTCAGACACACTCAAACTAGCCCGTCCTGCATACAGTTCTATGAGCTCAGACCAATACAAATGGGCATATTAGCACCGTCGAAATCAAAATACACACCTCCCTTGTCTCTGCCCATCTCCCAACTAATAGACCCACTTAAGACCCTCATGGCATCTGAACTTTCTACATCCTACAGTATTTCTTTTTCTAGGATTCTTCTTTTTTGTTCTATTTTCCAAGTAGCATCTCACTGGGTGGCCCAGGCTGTCCTAGAACTCACTCCTGGTCTCACAGCAATCTTCCTGAGAGTTAGGATTATAGCCTTGCACCATTATTTCATACCACGGAGCAATAGAATCCCTTTGAACGCAGTTTCTTTCCTGTCATACGTGAGTCAAGATTTATACATGTTACATGGATTGAAGGCAGTTACTGCTGGCTCTTTCTTCAGTATAAAGTAGAACTTAACATAAATCCTGAACTTTATGTTACAGGATTGTGAACATAGCACATAAAGGTGTATAGAACACAGTTTAGTACTATAGTATAGTATGTTATATAAAGGGAATAGTGTGATCACTATACACAACATAGGACAGTGTATGTTACATAATATATGCACACTATCTGCCACAAAGTGTAGGAGATATTACACAGTATAGTTTCTAAGTGTGTGTGTGTGTGTGTGTGTGTGTGTGTGTGTGTGTGTATGGACACATGCTCACATGTGTATGCTGCACATGTGAGGGTCATGTCAAGGCCACAGGTGGATGCCTGGTATTTCCCCAATTGCTCTCTACATTATGTACCAAGGCAGGGTCTCTCACGTGGACCAAGAGCACACCAATTTCACCAATTTAGTCTAGACAGCCATCTTCCTCTAGAGATCCAGTCTCTGCCTCCTTTAAGTACTGGGATTACACGGTTGTAGCCACACCCTCTCAGCATTTACGTGGGTCTTGGGGATTCCAACTCTGATAATTTCATGGGGTGGTTGGAACAAATCTGGGTATCTTGGCCACTCTAAAACTGCAGTCACAAAAACGAATTCTGCTACCAGCAGTGTCAGTGTCATCTTCGGTAAAGAAGTGACCCAACCAAGAATTTCTATCCCTGGCAGATAAAAGACGAGGGGGCCATCAGCCGGAGTCTGGCTCTTTAAGTTCTTATGTCACAGAGTGCAGTGTGACCCAGTGGCTAAACACACCAAAACCTAACAGAAGAGTGTATTCTCTGTAGCAAAGAGCTGGGCTTCCTGCCAATCACAAACTGTCTACCTTCGGCCAACCACAAGCAAGCAACATATCATACCATGCCTACATCAGGTAAATGGTTGTGTTCCACCACTCAGATGCTTCTTGTAGCCCATCGGTGATGACTTTGTCCAGCCTGTAAGCTGGTGGCTGGTGGGGCTGAGCTGGGCTCTAGGATACCCCTCTGGTTCAGAGCTGTGCCTGATCCTTGAACCGTCCCTTCCTCAAATACTCCAAATTAAATCCACCGACTTTGGGGAGAGGGAATGTCAGTTAAGGAACTGCTCCCTCAGTTTGGGCAGTGGGCAAGTCTATGGGGGCATTTCTTGATTGGCGACTGCTGTGGGAGGACTCAGCTCATTGTGGGCAGGGCCAAACCCTGAGCAGGTGATCCTAGGTTGTATAAGAAAGCAGGCTGAGCCAGCCACGGAGAGCAAGCCAGGAAGTAGCATTCACTCCCCCATGGTCTCTGCTTCAGTTCCTGCCTCCAGGTTCCCGCCCTGATCTCCCTCAACGATGAACTGTAAACTGTAAGCTGAAATAAACCTCCCCAAGTTGCTTTTGGTCATGGTATTTATCACAGCAATAGAAAGTAAACCAAAGATAGAACTGTGGCTGTTACCATGACCTAAATGTTACAATGGAGGAAACTGAGGCACCGAGGGGTTGAATGACTCAGCCAAGCGCACACAGCTAGGAGGCAGCCAGAGCAGGACTGCAGACAAACTGGTGGAGTGGCTTGGGAACACAGACTTTTGACCTCACTCTCCCGGGTCGTCCCCACCATCCAGCATCCTCATCTTTCCTGCCCCAACCTCAAGCTTGTCTGCCTAGTACAGTGCCTGGCACCCAGTAGGTGCACAAGAATCTATTTATTTATTTATTTATTTATTTATTTGCCAGCTTTACAGCCAGCCCCCACTTTGGAGATTAATACCTCATCCCTCAGCTAAGGACCAAGAAAGAAGACCGCATGCACTTACCAGCCCCTTCAGGAAGCCCCCAAGGGGCTGTCGCCGCTTCTCTGACCTCTTTGGGGTCTTGTCCCCGTTCTGCAGTGAGTTTGCCTCCACCGTGGGCTGTTGCACGCACGGCATAGGCTCTCGGGCTTCCTGTTTGCTGCTCTTCTGCTTGTTGGTCTCGGCCACCGACTTCTTGTCCTTGGAGGAGTTCTCCTTGCTTTTCTGGGCTGTTCCCACGGGCTCTGGCTCTGGGGGCGAAGGCGTCTTCTCCGCGGAGTTCGATGTCTACAGTAATTTCAAACAGAGCCCGTATTTAGTGTCTGAAAGATTATTCTAAATAGCAGAGGGGTAAATATGTTAAATGTCGGAAATGAGTTTGGGTAATGTGGGGAAAAATAACTTAAGGTCATGCATAGCAGGGGGCATTTATTTAACAACAGCTACCCCACGAAATCCAGGCAAACTAATTCTACGCCTGGATAAGAGCATGTGGTCCAGGCCTGGCCAGTCACAGCCGTGTTTGTGACGGGGTACGTATGGCTCTGATTGGTTCAGGAGAGCTGAAGACAGAAGCTGATCTGATATTAGAGCTTTACTAGAATAATCAAGAGGTCTAGATTTACTCCACTGAGTTTGAAGGTATGAAAATATAGGCCTGGATCTTCAAGAGTTCGTTTCAAGAGGAAAAAAAAAAAAAGCCTGGATAGGAAGCCAACACGGGAAAAAGCAGAGGCGAGAACATTCGGAAGAAATCAGTATGGATGCCAGCATCTGTGACCTTGAATCCAGCCATTCCTGAAGCCCAGTGTTGAGAGGGTGCCCTATAATTAGTCCAAGTGACTTATTTCTTGAGGTTGCTCATTTTGAAATTCATAATTACATATGCCTTATATTTTTATGTGAAACGGACCTTTTATTTCATGAAATGGTAGTTTGTTTTTTTTTTTTTTTTTTAAAAACCCTGATGGTTATTTTTAGTTTTGAATCAGCATCTTTCAATACCAAAATGAGGCACCCTACATGCCTACAATGCAGAGGCTGTAAAAATCCCAGTCCTAGAAGGTTCTGAGAAAACTGTAGCTACACAGAAAAACAAACAAACAAACTTCCACACTAAAACAAACAAAAAAACCCAAAGTCAAAATCTGGCAGGAAGGTGAAATCTTATCTTATTTTTGACCTCAATTGGCTACCAGTACAGATGGTATAAAGGCAGAAAGGAGGGAGACCAAAAAACCCCAGAGGACTCTTGGCTCCCCAGGGGTAAGCAAACAGAGGCCCAGGTGAGCTCTCTCAGACAGATGTGGGTCTCAGTGACTCTGGCTTTGGTGCAGGGGTGGTAAATGGGAGCAGCAGGAGAAATCTGACAAACTCAATGTCACATGCACCGTCCCATGGGCGAGTGGCTGCTCAAATCCTAGCTGGGAGACATCATGTCTTTACATGGCCAGTAGGGGCCTCAAACTTGTCATCCTTCTGCCTCTGCCTCCCAAACGCTGGTGGTTCCATGGCCCCACATGAGGCTTCTGAGACCTTGACAAAGAACTCTTCTGAAATGCAATCAGCATCAGCTTTGACAGCAGCTTTGTAAGTCACAGCAAACAATGGAAGTAGAACTATTGCCCCATGGGCCACATCTGACCCGTGATACAGGTCTCCAAACTCTGGTTCATAGTTCCAGGCAGGAAGTCCCACGGCAGAGCTGCAGTGTTGACCCTGAATAAAGGCTGGCGTTGTGCAGTCGTGAACCCAGCACAGCTCTGAGAAAGAAGCTGGAAGACAAGAAGACAGGCCACTCTGGTACTGAGCTCAGAGAGACGGCAGCTCTCCAGGAAGTAGATGACCCTGAGGTAGGCAACACTCTTCAAATTATTCTGCAGCCATGTGTGTCCCTAACCCTGTCATTTCCTTGCAGCCAAAGCTACAGCAAGTACTGAGACACAGAGGAGAAGCCCTGAGCAGCATAGGAAGCCCGGAGCAACTGTCTCCTCTGGATGAAGGGGACCCTACCCCCATGTTCCTTGGGAAGGCCAGGAACCAGTGATGCTGTGAAACCCCCCAAATTTCCACAAATTGGGTGGAAGATGCCAGTATCTAGCAGTGACTCAAAACATTACAGCGGAATCAGAGACCTGACTTGAGTATAATTCCATCATGTCCTTGTGGTGTAACCAGGCATCAAGAGTCCCTTCATGTCCTCACCTGTACAGCCTCAGATCAGAGGATCAAATTACCACATCTGGCCCATGGGGAATGTCAAACACAGGGTAGAGACCATGTTGGGTTTTCTTAGAGGAAGGTGGTTCCAGGACATACAACTGACAGCTTGACGTTTAGGAAAGTCCCCAGCCAACAGGCCAATAGAAGAGTGGTCACCCTCTTAACCATGCCTGAAGTTCCTCTTTTTAAGAAACTGTGAGGCTCTGAGTGCACAGTGCACAGAGGCACTGGGAAACGATGACACAGGGTGACGACACACTAGTGGCCCACCGCTCTAACTGCCCAGCTGTAGGGACTCCCCCTCCCTTCTCCAGAAAAACTCCATCTGGGAACAGAGCTTTTCCTTGTTCCTTCTGTCCATACATATATAAGTTTTCTAATTATTAACAGAAATGGACACTTTATCTGTATTCTGAATTATGCTGTAGACTCATGCGATGTGAATATAGGATCCTTACCAACAGTTTAATAACAATGTCAAATAGCACTTGCAATGGGCTGGATCATGTGACCCCAATTCATACGTTGAAATGGTGGCTCCCTTTTGTGGTTGCATTTGGAGTAAAGTAATAATTCATGTTAAATGAGGCTGCCTGATGGGGCTCTGATTCCAAAGGCTTAGCACTATTATAGGAAGAGACACTAGGGGGCACTCTTCTTCCCCCCTCCTCCTATCTTCCCTATTTCCTCTGCAAGGCAGGAGGCAGCCATTTGCAAGCAAGGGAGAGAACCTCCTCTAGAGACTGAACAACAGCAATACTTTGACTTTAGCCTTTCCAGCAACAGAAATGTGGGAAAAGAAATTTCTGTGGTTTAAGACACTCAGTGTATGGTGTTTTGTTATGGCAGCTTACACTGCCATATAAAATGTATAAAACAATTTATGAAGCCTTCCATGTTCTTATGCTTCCTCAGTACTGATTCATCTAGCTGGATGCCCTATCAAGTCTGCTTCCCCTGCATCCTCCTAGGAGTGAAAACAGAGGCACTGGGAGATTCTGCCAAAACACTTACAGCAAAAAACCCTTAAAAACCAAAAAATCCTTAGCTAAGCCAGGATCTAGGCCCTTTGAGTCTAAAATCCAAGCTTTTAAGTACTTTTTTATATTATTAAAATTAATACGAGAGTATTTGATATTTTCATAGAGGTATCTATTTTAATTAAAAGAAGTGCCAGATTATAAACTAGGGGGTCATTAGATGATGTCGAACACCTAATTTCCCTCCCTCTGACTCTCAAGTGCTGGGATTGCAGACATGAGCTACCATGCCTGGTCTTCGGCAGTGCTGGGATGGAATCCAGGGCTTTGCGTATGTTAGGCTTAGTATGTTCTACTAAGCGAGTTACATCCCCAGCCCAATGATCCCATTTTTAAAGAGAGATCCCATGCAGATATAAAATGTTCTGTTAAGAATACAGCAACTAAGGAAATGAGCACCATCCCTGTGTTTTAGGATCGTCCCTACTGTGTGCCAGGCACCACATGGGGATAGAGAAATGGGAGCACCATTTGTTCCATGGTGTTCCAGACATGGGGGCGGGAACCAGGAGAGGCAGGACAGTTCATGAAGTATTCGAACAAGACGGTAGTGACAACGAGGGGTATAGGATCTCTCTGAGGAGGTGACATTTCTGCTAAAACTTGAAGGCTTGGAAGGAGTTTTCCATACGAAGAGAGGAGTGAGACATAGCTGAAGACTTGTTTAAACCATGTCTGCAGAGCCCAACAGTGTTGGGTATACAGTAGTTGCTTAATCAGGAAATGTTTCACAATGACTTGAGGATTGCATTGACAATCTGGAGAGAAGAGAGCAGGCACCAGCTAACCCCACCACCAGAGTGAGGTCAGGGTCACTTACTTGGCAAGTGGAGTCTTTCCCATTACTTTCTTCTGAGCGGGTGGTCCCTCCATCCCCTTTCACTGACTACAATAACAAACAGACAGTGGCCTTTGAGTGACCGAAGCACAGCAACAACAACAGATGTATGCCCTTCCAAAACCGATGACCCCCACCGTTTATTACTGAGATTCAGGGTCAGGCACTAGAAGAGCAACTAGGAAGGGGTCACTCACAGAGGTGTGGACCTTTGGGTCATCAGAATCCAATGGAATTCAAGTGTTAGCTTCCCAGAGGAGCAGCATGAGTCCCAAGCCCCTGGGATTGTGTAATTCTGGGATGAAGGAAAGCAACAGCGATGAGGTTGGCTCTGCTGGGAACACCTGCTGTTACAGAGTGTGGCCCTCTGGACATAACAGCCACTGCCATGGAGCAGCTGTGACTGTCATCAGAGACCCTCTAAGTCAGGCCTGTTGACTGTCCCTTATAGAGAGGAGGGGGGTCATTAGACCCACACCTGAGATTCCAGCCACTCTTTCCCACCCTCCCTTCCCAGCTGTGTGAATTCTGTGTGTTGTCTCGGGAAGTACTAGGACTGACAGGTGCAGAAGGCTAACTGGGGAGAGGGGTGTAGCTCCATTAGCTAGCTCGAGCTGGCTATGGGGAAGTCACTGTCCTTGCTGGGGTGAGACCTTCCGGTGCTGCGGCTGCTCTGGGGTCACCGAAGTTCCTGTAAGTCACCCCTCACTCATGCTCTGCAAGCAAGGCCAATAAACTCATTAATTTACCATGTAAGACCTCAGTGGAGTTGGTACTTTGCTCAGTCACTGGCCCCCTATCTGGGGTGAATAGATATTTGGACTGAGGCAGCAGGACCACAAAGTAGCCTGGGCTAAATGAGATCCTTTTTTCAGAAGGGTAAGGAGGAGAAGAAAGAAAGTAGTGTTGGGAGGAGGAGGCGATTAAACATGAATGAATGAAAGAATGAACAGCTGGGCATTGTAGCCGTCCACTGGTACCACCTGGCTGCTAACTCTTCCGCTATTTTCGGCATTCCATTCTCCGTTCTTTAGCGCCCCCTAGAGCCAGTGACTTCCTTGACAAGCTGCATCTAGTTAACTCTGCATCCTGTATTCAGTCAACCAGGTGAGCGGAGCTTGTGGTTGCAAATGGGTAGCCACGGGCTCAGAGGCATCAGACTCACCTGGGGACTTGTTAGAGCGATGCAAATTCTTCACACCTGCTTAGATGCTGACCCGCTGAATCAGACTCTGGGGGCTAGGGCTCAGCCTCTTGTGTTTAACAAGCCCCTCAGGGGTTCTGAGCACATTAATGCTCGAACTGGCCTCGGTCACACTCAGACTCACCCTGAGCTCTGTAGTTTAACTGTGCACACAGTAATGCCCAGTGCTCGACGCAATCAAATACCCACACGATGTGATGACGAACGCTCAGGTCTCATCAACAACAGCAACTCAGGTCGAATCTCTGAACAGCTAGTCATTACTTCGCATCATGGGGCGGGAGCAGCGTGGGCTGAAGACGAGACTCTCACCTACACTGTTATCAACTGGGCTGTTCTTTTAGAAGACAGCATGCACTCACAATGCACATCCAAGAACAGTTAATCCTAAGAACATTAGAGCGGGCAGGGAGCTGGCTCAGCACCTTTGGTGAAAGCAGCGGGTGTGAGGACAGAGTTCTGATCCCAGGAAGCTGGGTGGGCATGGTGACCATTTGTAATCCCAGTGCACGGGAGGAAGAAACGAGATTCCTGGAGCACCTGGCTAGCTAGGAGAGCCCTACCTAAGAGCACCAGGTTCAACTAAGAGACTGCAGTAACATAAGGAAGACTCCCAACACCAGCCTCAGGCACACATTCACGTTGACACCCCCTCAAATGTGTACCCATGTACAGGCAAGCATGCATATAAGCACACATGCCATGGACGCATGCACGCATTGGTTAGGGATGGAGCGTGGGGTGCGGCCAAACTCTATGAACTTCCTTTATCTTTGTTCTTTGAGACAGGCAGGCCTTGAACTTGTCATCTTTCTGCTCCAGCCTTCTGAGTAACTGGGATTTACCGGCATGTACCACTGTGGTGGTTTGGATGAGAATGACCCCTACAGGCTCATATTTGAATGCTTGGTCCCTAGGGAGTGGAACTGTTTGAGAAAGATTAGAAGGATTAGGAGGTGTGGCCTTGTTGGAGGAAGTGTGTCACTGGGATGGGGGCTCTGAGATGTCAAAACCCCATGCTAGGTCCAGTGTCTCTTTCTCTCTGTCTCTCCCTGCTGCCTGTGGATTGAAAAGTAGCTCTCAGCTGCTTTCCCAGCACCACGCCTGCCTGCCAGCCAGCCACCATGCTCTCCACCTTGGTGGTATAAGCTTATCTTCTAGAACCGTAAGCAAGCCCCCAATTTAAATCTTCCTTTGTGAGAGTCACCTTGGTTATGGTGTCTCCTCACAACAATGACTAAGACAGCTGCTGTTCCTGGCTTCCATGCACTCTTCTCAGAGAATTCAGTGTTGTGGGATTCACCAAGGATCAGTGTGTCCTCAACATGGAATTTAGATCCCAGGTCATGAAGGTCTCTGTGGTCTCCTGGGCTGTTCTAAGAGGCTCAACCTTGCCTGAGAGTGCTGAGAAAAGGGAATCGACTTCTTTGGTTATTGTGGCCAGCCCCCCTACCACCTGCTAGAGTACTGCACTTTGGTATCTCACTTGGCCCCCTGGGTTCAGCAGACAGACCCCTTCTGCTGACTCACGCTCCAGAGAGGCCTTCAGGATATGGCTCTGTCCACAGCAGTTAGCCTGGGTGGGACTGTGTGTGTTTGTCTGTGTGGGTGAGTGGGGAGGTGTTCCTGTGTGGCAGTGTGCATTTGCTTGTGGAGGCCACAGGTCCACACTGAGTGACATCCCCCCTAGAAGCACCCACCTGTCATTTTTGAAGAAGAGTCTCCCACTGAACCTGGAAATCACCAGTTTAGGGAGGCTGGCTAACCAGTGAACCCCAGAGAACTACTTGTTTCTGCTTCCGAGTGCTGGGATTACAAGCATGTGTTATCATGCCTGGCCTTTTAAATATGGGCTCTAGGGGTGAAATGTAGGTCAACATACTTGGAAATCAAACAGTTCACCAAGTGAACCAACCATCCCCTCCCAGGGAAATGGTGAGTTGCAAAATATCAACCTATGTGTGGTGGACTGAATGAGAATGGTCCCCATAGGCTTTGGCATTTGAATACTTGGTCCCCAGATGGTGACACTTTTTGGGGATCCTTCCAAAGTGTGAGCTTGTTAGGGAAGCGTGTCATTGGAGGCAGCTTTGAGAGGTTAAAGACTTTCACCATTGCTATTTCTCTGCTTGTTCCTTTCTGCTCAAGACCTAACTCTCAGCTTCCAGCTCCAACCACCGTAAACTTCTTTTATTAGCTGCTTTGAGCATGGTGTTTTATCACAGCAATAGAAAGGTAACCACTATAACATGCATGCATGAAATAGCTTTTAATAAAAAGCAAACCAAAACAACAACAAAAACAATGGCCCTTCCACAACTTCTTTAAGTTGGTATTCCATAGGTGCTTTTCCAGGTCAGGGGTGGGATATGCTTTCTATTCCTTTGTCTCTTTGGTAGTCTTGGAGAACTGGGTCAGATCAGTACTATGCTGTGTTGGCAGTGTGAGAGCAGACCTCCAGGACCTCAGGAAGACGGCTGTCAATTCCATCCTTCTTAAGGAAAAATGGGACAGTCTCTCACGCCTTCTGATGGCTTTCCTCTTTTCATTTCAGGCATAAGAAGCTGGGTGTATGCCAAGCTAACTGACTTCTGGTGTCAGACGAAGGTGTCATTAAGTTCATCTGAGGCCACTTCCTTAATCAGCCCTATCATGCATAACGACACCTCCCACCTGCCCTCCCCAGAACCTAACGCCTCCACAGAGCCAGCCCTCATCAGTGACAACTCAGATAATCGGTGTTGGGCTTGGTCATCCAAACTACCGTAGCCACCAAGGCTCTATTTTTTTTTTTTCCAGTGACCTTATGGTTTGAGGACACTAAAATTCTTTCAGAAACCATTCAGTGTCACGTAGAAAAGTTTCGAGGCTCGGAAACAATTTCACAGATGTTCCTGCTCTCTGCCGAGGAACTTGTTTCACCCATGGTTTTATTCATGAGACAAAGGTGAAGTGGCTCAGGACTCCAGCTTGCAATTTAGAGATAGAATCTTGTTGTGGTGTCTGAGCCTTGCCTGTTAACGGTTCGGGTTTTTACTGCTTGCACGGTGTTCATGCATTCGGATAACTTGATACTCTGAGGGATACTGGAGCCATTTCCAGATGGGTCACTTAGATGGCCAACATTAGAGAAGAAACATTTGGGGGACAGTTCACATTTCATTTGGAAAGGAATACAAATGCCAAAACTGACAGCTAAGTGGTGGAAGGGGGTGTGGTGACTCAATCAAGCCTTTAATCCCAGCGCTGGGAAGCAAAGGCGTGGTGGATGCATTAGTCAGGGTTCTCTGGAGTAACAGAACTATGTGATGATTCTCTCTCTCTCTCTCTCTCTCTCTCTCTCTCTCTCTCTCTCTCTCTCTCTCTATCTATCTATGGAATTTATTGGAATGATTTACAGGACGCAGTTCAGCTACCAACAATGGCTGGCTGGGAACGAAAAAATCCAAGAATCTAGTAGTTTCTTAGTCCACAAGCCTGGATGTCTCAGCTGGTCTTCAGTACACACAGGAATCAGAAGTAAGCTCTAACCCAGTAAAGGAATGGACTGGCTGGCACGGTGAGGGCAAGCAGGCAAAGGGCGGCAGCCTCCTCCTTCCATGACGTCATATATAAACTTCCAGCAGAAGGTGTGGCCCGGATTAAAGTTGTGTTTCCCGCCTCTAGATCCAGATCAAAGCTGAACATCTTCCCACCTCCAAAGTCAGGACTAGAAGTGGATGCACCCAAGCAAAAATAATCTCTCATAGGTGTGCCCTCCATTTCTGGATTATAGTTCATTCCAGAGGTAGACAAGCGACAACCAAGAATGGCCACCATAGTGGATCTCTGTGAGCTCTGGCCAGCCTGATCTACATAGTGAGTTCCAGGACAACCAGGGCTACATGGAGAGACCGATCTCAAAAAACAAACAAACAAACAAACAAAAAACACCACCTCCAAGGCAAAGAAGCAGTAGGGTGATTGTTTGTTTGTTTATTTATTTATTTAATGGACACAGAGTCTCATGTAGCCCAGGTTGGCCTAGAACTTAATATGTACCCAAGGGTGACCTTGACTTCTGGTCCTCTTGCCTCCCTGTCCTGAATGCTGTGATTACAGATGTAGGTCACCACTCTCAGTTTGGGGTAAAAATTTTAATACAGTGTAAGAATATTAGCAATAACATTCCCTAACTCAACTGTATTAATTTAGATCCAAGGAAATGGATCTTCATTAAATGTCCAGGTCCACAAGGTAATCCCAGTTCTCTGTCTCACTGAGATGCTCATTTGAAGTAGGAACCAGTCAGTCATACAAACGATCTGTCTGTTTGTATGGAACTTTCATTATAAGAACAAATCTACTCAAGAGCCCTACACCCGAGCTTCACATAAGCCAAGCATTAATTTTCCTCTTTTGCCTTGTAATCTTAAGACCAGTAGCCCAACATATAAAGACAGCATTGCAGAGAAAACTGTAAAAGAGAACCCCCAGATGGAGCTCAGCATCATACTGCCTCCACAAACTCCAGAAACCAATGGCCGCACAGGAAGCAGCAATAATATCCGGGTCAAAGGGCAGCTTCAGGAATGACAAAAATGAAATGACAGGGAACACCTGACTTGGATCTCCAAGGCTGCTCCAGGTTTGGGTGAGTTGCTCAGCCCCTCTCCAGGCTCAGAGTCATGATGGTCACTCGGAAGAAGTGAGAGCATTTATTACAGCCAGGGAGGTTTGACTTTCAGAAATCTTTTTCTAATTTTACTTATTTGTGTGTTTATTTGTGTGTAGGTGTCCACAGGAGCCAGAAGAGGGCGTCAGAGCCCCCGGGCATGAGCTGCCTGACATTGGTGCTGGAACCAACCTGGAGCCTATCCTTACCACCTGTTATTAATATTTTAATACCTGAGGGGGGAGTTTGAGATCCAGAGCTTTGGCCTAAAGACTTCTGTATTTTGTTTTATAATTCCCCTTTCAAACCATCTTCCTTTCCCCTGCAAATACTAATTTTTGAAGATTTATTAGCCTATTAGATTGACTATAATTAACAGGGAACTATATTTCTTGGCTGACTCCTCATTTGGGCCTTTAGCTGGCCTGCTATTAAAGCTCAAAGTCTTCCCCTCAGCCCGAGGACATCACACCGACCAGGATTTTCTTATAAAACCAGTGGGCCAGAGAAAGACTCCCAAGGGGGATTAAATGGAACAATGTAGTTCAAACTGGTGTGGAGGGAAAGTGGGCTGTTTGTTATTGTACTGACAGATGAGAAATCTGAAATCCACGTATGTCTATCTCCCACATTTCTGGTTTTGAATTTGCCTACACCTGGTGATTAGGTACCCGAACACAGCCCTCTGCCTACTCATGCTATAAAAATACACTAGCATTTCAGTCAATTTCTTGACATAGCTGATTAGTATGTGTAAGGATCTATTTCTCTTTTCTGACGGGCTGATGTCTTAGACATCCCTTGCAATTATGTTGGAGTCTGTAGCAGCCGGTGGGACTCTGGTGGTTTAGTCAACTATCTGTGTCGGTGTGTTGTGGCAGCGTTTATAGAACTCTACTTTCTTTTACCTGAAATATAGTTACATTAGAAATGAAGATCTTCCAATTTGTGAGAGGGTGACTTCTGGAAAGAAATAAACTAAGCCAAGTGGGGCATGGAGCCGCACATCTCTAATCACAGCACTTGGAAGGTGAGACAGGAGGATTGCCATGAGTTTGAGGCCTGATTGGGCCACATTGTGAATTTCAAGCATTATAGTAAAAGCCTGTCTCCAAAAGCCAAAGAAACAAGATTAAAGAAAAGTAATGAAATGAATAGCACAGTGCATTTGTTTGAAAAAAAAAAATCAACAAAGAATTCCTGTGCCACAAAACACTAAGATTTGTCATCTGAAAGGAAGAGACGCGACACAGAGGCTGGCAGCCACCTCTCTGGCTACTGGAGTTGGATACAAACAAGAGGTTTTGCTATTGGCTATTCCATGAAATCAATTATTTTAAATGAAATTATAATTTTCTAATTATGTAAAACTGTGTTTGAAGCATCTAGTTATTTGGCTTTAAAAGGTTGTCCTAACCCTTAGTGGAAGTCACATGGTCTATTTCCAATCCCTTAGGGCAGGCCTCCTGCCTTGATCCCCTGTGTAAATTCAAATTTTAAGTCAACTTAGAGGCCATGAATATACTACCCAAAAAAAAAAAAAAGTTTCCTGAAAGTAACCATGGGGCCCACCTTCCAGGGATCTCCCTTCGGGGACATTAATACACATACATGAAAGTGAATGTCAAGTCCAGTCCAGGGCATGGCTCTGTGGGCAAAGGTGTCTGCCTCCCAGTTTGACAACCCGAGCTTGTCCTAGGACACACAGGATGGAAGGAGACAGCTGACTTCTTTCTACAAGTTGCCTTCTGACCTCCACATGTGTACTTCATCCCCAACATACAAAATAAATTAATGTAAAAGAAAAAAAAAAGGTTTCTTGAGTGCATGTACATCCTTCATGCAGGCAAAAGAAGGGATCAGACTTCATGGGGATACTGGAGCTACTCACTGAGTGTGAGCAGAGTTCAGCATGAAGGTCTTGCCCCCTTACACTGGGTTTGATTCCCCGAGGGGATGGGACTCTTTATGTTAACTGGTCTCTCCCTGGTGCCGGGCCCATCAGTCTACACTTAGTGACTCTTTGTTGAACAGTAAATGAACAAAATGGAAAAGTTGGACTCGACAATCATTATCAAAGAGTAATGGCTACTGTGAGGGTTATAAATCATTCACTCAAGTCAAGGAGACTGTGGAAGTAGCGTAGTGGGGACAGGGCATAACCAGAGTGAGCCAAGATGGCCTGAGTGACAGCAGGGAATAACTGGGTGCCAGGAGTTTTGGGGGTGATGGTGTGAATCCAGCAATCACCGGAGCTTTGGATTGGCTTTAAACAAAAAGGGTAGTTCAAGTTAGCGGGTGAGGAGAGCAATGAGCACACTGATTGCTAAGGGCTGCCTCGGGAGGGCCAGCTCCAAAGGCCTCCTCTGCCTCCAATTTTTACCAGCCTTTCAGAAAACAGCATCTAGCAGGCAGCATTGAGGCGTAAAGTCACACGGTATGAATCTCCCCCAGCTCAAGGATTTGCTGGAGATGGACTATGTTTTTATGTTTAGTTTGGAGTTTCTTGTCTCTTTCTCCCTTTTTCAGTGAAGTGAGCTGCCTGGAGATTTGGAAGAGGGGATAGATAATTCTATTTGCTGATTCTTCTATGTTTCCCTGCTTTATCCAGAAACATGGAATCTGACCCCTTTCATATCACCAGATATGTTTACTGGTGTCATGGAAAAACAGGCTCTCTCATGCAATGACACACATGTGGAGGTCAGAGAACAACTTTTGGGAGTCGGTTCCTGCCATCTATTGTGTTGTCTCTGCTGCTGATGGGGCCACCAGGCCAGCTGGCTTGTGAATCTTAAATTCTGACTCCACTTGGCATCGCCCATTGAAAGGCTAGCATGGCAGATGCGTGGTACTGCATCGGCACTTCACACAAGTTCTGGGGCCGCAACCAGGTCCTCAGGCTTGGGCAGGAAGTGAGTTTATCTACCGAGACTGCCCCTTGGCCCAAAGCTCTCGAATCTTATTATTTTCTAACCACACTGGTTTTGTGTTGTATGCACATCATGTCCGCTCTCACGCATGAATGCCACAGCGCACATATGGAGGTCCTTCCACCACGTGGGTTTGGGAGATCGAACTCAGGTTGCCAAGCTCGGTAGCTGGTGCCCTGACCTGCTGAGCCATCTCACTGGCCTACAAGTCTCAAATCTTGACCCCATATTTAAAGCAAGTGGGCACTGAGAGGAGAGGTGCTCAGCCTTAACCTACCCACGGCTTCCACACCCTCCATTCCAGGAGCCCCCAGAAGAGAGCAGGCCTTTGCCAATATCTTCTAAGACTCAGTTCCCGCCTGCAGGGCTTTGGCTGGCTTTTATTTTGTCTGCATTCTTCTTAATAGCCTTCTGAAACTGGGGAGTTTTTTTGTTTTTTGTTTTTTTTTTCCAAATGGATTAGACTCCCAGATATGGAAATAGAGGCGCCCAAGGGCGAAAGTCTTGTTCTTCATTAAAGAGAATTAAACCGATGACCTCTCTCCCTTGGGTTTTGCTGCCCTCACCTGGCTGACTTTAGTTTTTTAAAGGACCCAAAGGTGTCTGCCCACATTCTTTCTGTTCCACACGGATTAAGAGTGTGACTAATTCATCAACCAAGCTATGCAGCTGTATATATATCCATTGTAAGAATATTAAGCAACCATTACTGCATTTAAATGGCCTAGATTGTTCCGTATCTCATCGTCACCTTCAGAACTTCTGGATTTCAGTGGATAGTTTTGGCCTTTTTATTTTGCAGACTGAAGCTCACTGTGTAGCCCAGTTTGGCTTTGAACTTGGAAACCACCCCAGCCTCTTGAGTGCTAGGATTAAAGGCATAAACCTCTATGCCTGGCTATAAGTTGTATTATTCAGTACTTAATCCAGAAAATGCCTTATATTGTTTTTAAAGGTCTGTTTTAATTTATCTACATGTTCTTTAAAATTATTTTTAAAATGTTTATGTGCACCCTATATGTGCAGTATCCTCAGAGGCCAGAAGAAGGCACTGGAGCTCTGGGAACTTGAGTTACAGACAGTTGGGAGCCATTTGAAGTGGGCATTGGGACAGAACCCTGGTCCTCCACAAGGGCACCATGTGCTCTTAACCAGCAAGCTATCTCCAGCTCCATCTTCACATATTCTTATGTTCTTTATGCAAACAATTCATTTGAATAATGAGAAAGCAGTATCATTTGCCAACAACTGAAACAAACAGCAAACATACAATGCAAATCCAGCAATGAAATTAACTTCTGGGTGGATACTGCTGCCAATATTTATAACCAAAAACCTCTTAATTCACTAAAAAGGGGATTAGCAGAAGTGAAAGAATAGTAGCAATGAGCAGACCTTAGGACCAAAAGGAAGAGTGAGAGGGAACCTACTCACGGAGCCCATCCATAGCACCCGCGTCTCACCACAGCCACAACTCACGCCATGGGTAGGACCCACCCCCTACCATCAGAAGATGAGCTGCAAGTCTGTTCTGCACACATGGACGGATGGGCAGATGGACGGAAGGTGGCTTACCATTTGTCTGAGAAACGCCATCAGAGGAGTCCTCCGGGGTTTGTTTTCTTCCTTAACTTTTACATCTGTGGGTTCGGGCCAGGCCTCTTCTTCATTGAGATCCACAGTTTGTAAAGCCGACTCTACTTCCTCAAACTTTACAGTCTCTACTGGTGGCTCACACACCGCCTGGATTGTTTTGCCAGGTAATAAGGAAGTAAAACAAAACAAAACAACACCCCCCTCGACCTAAATATTCCCCCATAACATGTTTTATGAAAGAGTTTTGGTTCTCCCATCTGCAGAGTTGCTGTGGGTTTGAACCTGTGACTAGATCCTATGCAGGCGAATATTCAAGAGGCAATATTCAGGGTGTATTTAATGAGCTCACAGACAGATGAGTGCTGATCATTGGACAGACAAAGAGGCAGCCAGACAGATAGGAGTGGGGTTGGCAAACTCCTTTCCCATGAAGGTGAGAGAAATAGATAAAGTCCCTTCCACCCTTCCATTCCAGTAAGTCTCTCTTTGGTCTGCCCCCGGAACAATTACACCCAGCCTGTATAGAGATCTGTAGTAGTTTGAATGAGAGTGGCCCCCAGAGGCTCAAATGTTTGAATGCTTGGCCCCCAGTAGGTGGAACTATTTGGGAAGGATTAGGAGGTGTGGCCTTGTTGGAGGAGTTGTGTCACTGGGGGTGGGCTTTGAGGCTCTCTAGTTACCTCTCTCTGTGTGTCTCCAGATTGTGGATCAGATGTGAGCTCTTGGCTAAGTGCCACCAGCATGCCTGCCTGCCTTTGCCATGCTTCCTACCATGATGGTCATGTACTAATCCACTGAAATGATAAACCAGCCCCTAATTAATTGCTTTCTTTTGTAAGTTGCCTTGGTCATGGCATTTGTCACAGCAATAGGACAGTGACTAAGGCAGATCAGTAACAATCAGGCAACACACATCAAGTTCTTACTGTGCCAGGCACCATAACACTTAGCTAATGCTACTGGTTCTTACTGTTCTTACTGGTGTTAGCATCAAACCTATTTACTCCATGACCACGAATGACCTGGAGCATCCAATGTCTTACAAGTCCATTTGGAGATGGTTATATCAGTTACTACCTCTTTCTATGTCTATTGTACAATGTACTTCTTATACACGACATTGGGACATAGCTACAAAGGTAACATTATCCCCTTTTTACAAATGAGGATTATAAACTTTTATAAATATAAAAAATTATAAATTTTAGCAGACGTTCTAAACTTTTGTGGTCTCAAGGGCCCTGTTTCCCTTTTCATGAAGACTTGACGTTGATGCTACTCCTGCCTTTAGCTCAGGGAATCACAGTGGGCTGTGCACTGGCTGGCAGATAGGTTTGAAAAGATGTGGGTAGAGAAATTAGACAAAACAAGGCAGTTCATCCACATTGCTCCAGAAGTCACTAGTCACAGGGCTCCTGTGAGTGACAAGGGTAGTGGCTTCTAGCTGTCCTACAGCGAGGGTTTAGGGGACTGGGCACTGCAGAGATTAACACTGTTGCTTCTCCAGGGAGGAAGAGATAAAATGAACTTCTATTTTACATACTCCTTCACTCTATCTGGATGCCTAGTCAGCTAGGAAAAAGCATAATTTCCCTGGGAACTAGAACAATGATGGTAGGACTAGGATTCACTATGTTACCTGCTACGCACCTGCTTTTGGGGGCAGCCAGCTTTCCCTGCAAAAGCTATTGCCTGTCTTGCCCCATTGGGCAAACATCCAGAGACAATGCATAAAGGGATATGTGACCGGTTCTAATAAAACTTTGTCAACACTGACATTTGAATTTATGATTTCCAGATGTCATGATATTATTTTTCTTTCATTTTTTCAACCATATAAATATACAGAAAACCACTTTTAACTTGTGGGCCAGATTTAAAAAAGGTGGTGGACTGGATTTGGTCTGTGAACTGTAGTTTACTAATGCCTAAATTACCGTCTCATTTCATTCTCACCAGAGCCACAAACTGGTTCCGTCAATATCCCCATGTAATAGAAAAGTAAACTGAGGTTCAGGGGAAATGTGCCCTGGAGTTAATGCTCCCTACATCATAGCTGTTTAGCCTTATGTCTTGCACGTTATAGGAAGTTAGAAGGTGAATGTGGAGCCTTGAAATTGGAAATATAAGGTATAGGGCTAAGCAAGAAAAAAAAACAATGTATAAAACATTTCTTCATTTCATTAAAAATGTCTTGCTTTCCTTCACATCCCTGATAGCTTTGTGTTACCGTTTGATATTAGGAATGTATCTATTAATTCAGCTGTATTCCTGTTCTAAGCATATGGTACAAAGTGAAATGTGCTTGGCTGTTTCAGATCAATTCCATATTTTAACACTGAGCTGCAGGGAATACATGGATCCTAGAATGAATGGAAACACTAATTTTTTTTTTTCTGTCAAAAAGTTTCTCTTCAGAGAGCTCAGAATCTCCAAGCTGACTTGAGCTTTTCAGGTTAACAGTGGAGAAGAATCTGGGTTTGTAGAAAATACCAGGTAAATTCACAAGAACTTTCTAAAATCAAGAGAGGCCTGAGCTTTCCTGAGCTATTAACTTTGACTCAATAAATAAAAGAAAGGATACAATGAAAGAAAGAGTGAATGAATGGACAAAAGAATGTAGGAAGGAACGAGGGAGCAATAAATAACAAAACCAACAGATTGTCAAGATTTTTCTCCTAATAAGAATAATAACACATCTAGACAAACAATGGGAACCAACTGGACAGGAGGATGGGAAGAAAGAGGAGGGACAGGACTGTGGGGGTAGCACACTCAAAGTATACCATATACTTGTATGAAAATGTCCTTGCCGGGCGTTGGTGATGCACGCCTTTAATCCCAGCACTCGGGAGGCAGAGGCAGGTGGATCTCTGTGAGTTTGAGACCAGCCTGGTCTACAAGAGCTAGTTCCAGGACAGCCTCCAAAGCCACAGAGAAACCCTGTCTTGAAAAAAAAAAAGAAAGAAAAAAAGAAAATGTCCTTATGTAATTCAATACCATGTGAAGTGAATGTATGCCAATGAAAATAAATATATAAAGGGACTCATACAGCCGGGTGGTAAATAAAAAAGGAAACACACACAGCTATTCCAGTGTTCACCTGCTATCATGCTAGCTAATGTTTGAATTTCCAACATCCATATAGTCCCAGTAACTAAAGGAAAATGAAAGCATAAACACGGTTCATGCTAAGTGAACAAGAGACTCCAAGAGATTCCAGAGGATACGAGCACATCTTGCTTTGGCAAAGTGATAGCGTCCCTTTGTCATTTTAAGAAGCTGTGCATTCACTTGTCCCAATCATAAAAATGTCCAAAGTCTGCACTGCTTTCAGCATGGAGAGCTGCTGTCTTGGGCCTGAAGCTACCAAGGCTCCCTTTATTAATCTCTCAGGATGAGATTTTGAAAAGATACATTGTGTGTGTGTGTGTGTGTGTGTGTGTGTGTGAGAGAGAGAGAGAGAGAGAGAGAGAGAGAGAGAGAGAAGAGACAGAGAGGCAGAGACAGAAACAGAGACAGAGACAGAGAGATAGAGAGGTAGACACACACACACACAGAGACAGAGAGAGACAGAGATCTCATAAACACCATCCCTTTGGACATGAATGAACTATTTCTGGCCATCAGTCTACCAGGTGCAGACGCCTGGGTTAGCTCTCTAGTGGAGACAACAGTCAGGATTATTACTGTAAGACATTCTCATCCATGACACAAATAGCTGGACCTGAGTACCACCCAAAGTTAGTGAGAATCTGGATAACCATGGAAACGGAGGTGAAGGATCAACCAAAGCAGAATGAAGCAGAAGATGCAACCCCATGCCTTAAGCATGTGCAAAGCCATTGCTACATGTAGTAGACTCGTTCAGTCCCTAAAGGATGACAACCTAGAAAAGGGGATGCTCTGATTTTAGATCTACTTTTGCATTGATTCAATGGGAATGATAAAGAATTGATCCTTGTTGGTCCCCCGTCTTGGTCCCTGATCATGAGAAGGGATGAAAGAGTCTACATTGAATGTATAATACAGGACATGCAAAACAAGTGTTCCCCAAGATGAATACCCAATGGCCCGACACACCAAAGATGACAGTGGAATGATTTAAGATGGCACTGAGTCACTTACATTCTCCTCTGCACCTGTGGAAAGTGAATCCTCTTTAATTGACTAGAGGAAGATAAAAACAAAAGCAAGAGTCAAGATGTTACCACAATAAGTCACGTGAAAGCAAAGGGCTATCTGGTCTACCAATCCAATAAAGTAGTTCTCAGATACTGAATTGTTAATGTGGACCTTATTCAAGCAAGCATTTGATGGAGGGCTTCCACAAAGGCAAACAGTAGAGCAAGATAATATAAGTTGTGTATTTCAAAATGCAATGGACAAAGAATAAACATAGTGTCACAGATAGAGTATGCATGGAAGATGAATGGTTGTCATAGAAATCACAAGCCACAGAGTTGTGGCTGTGGGAAAGAACATATTTGCTTCACATTTTCTAGTAGCCAACAAAAACAGAACAATAATAATAACTATATAATAATATATAACATTAGTTATTATTATTAATATTGTTGTTGTTGTTGAATGTCATACATTTCAGGCTAGCTTTGAATTAACTCTGTAGTCAAAGATGACTCTGAATTTCTAATCCTCTTGCCTCCACTTTCTCAGGACTGTGATTCCAAGTGGGCACTACCTCGTGCACTACTGTACTTACTTATGTGGTGCTGGGGAGCAAATCCAGGGCTTCCTGCATGCTGGGCAAACAGTCTACCAACTGAGCTACATTCCTGAGGGGAATACAGTCCTTCAACACACAGCTACTGTTAGGCAAAAACAGTAACTTTTTAGGAAAATTCCATAAGAGAACAGAGAAACCCGCCCAGGTCTTTATGGAGCAGCAGGCACCCCCACCTCACAAGAGGGCTCCCATCCTCATCTGATTGTAGTCCTTGGTCAGCATTGAGAGCTGCTCCCTACACTAGCCCTCAGTCTGAGTCAACTCTGTCTTGCTCAAGCTCAACCTGAGTAGAATAATACACAGAAGGCCAGGGCCTGGGGTTCCACACACTCTAATCCAGATACTGTTTTATCCCCCTGGAGTCACCTGGCTCTAGAGTCCTGTCCTAAACAGGAGAGGGGGCATCCCAAATCTTCCAAAGCTTATTAATGCTACACTCAGTCAGCTGGCTATGACTCTGGAGGCCATCTTAATAGCTTCCCTTCCGCGGTTCTTCAGCCTTGGTGTGTGGGTCCTTGTGGATACAGGCTGTCTTGAGAATCTCCCAGAAACAAAATACTTTGCAAATGATACCAGGATACTCACAGACCTTCTGTGTCTTTTTTTCTTAGATTCCAGATTAAAACCACTTCCCTAGACCCATTTTAGTCCCGTTTAGTAACAGCGACGAGAGGAAGAGAAGGGATATTTACACATGTGTCTCTCAGGCCCCTGCTATGCCTTATTTCCTCTAATATGTCTCAAACAACAAGTATATGACCTACCATTTATAGTGTAAGAAATGGGCACAGGCAGGCCAAGTCACTTGCTCAGGTTAAATAGCTAGAGAGCAGAGCATACTGTTCTGAAAGCCAAGTCCCCGTTTGGTGACTGTGAACTTGCTATCTCCCTAGCTAGGGTCATTGGCTGTTTCTTTCTGCTCAGGTTATTTCCATATGGATGACATCCTGGGCACAGAGGAACCCCAACATTTCTGAAAGCTTCTGTTGATGAGGAAATGATGCCACTGTTAAAACAATTTACAAGGACTGCTGCTTTCCTGGGGTGTGTGCTGGTTAGAGTTCACCAACTTGACAAAAACCTAGACATATCTGGGAATAGGGGATTTCAACTGGGAAAATGCCTCCATAACCTTGGCATGTAGGTAAGTCTGTGGAGTATTGTCTTGATTAGTGATCAATATGGGAGGGCCCAGGTCTCTGTGGGTGATGCCCCTCTGGGCAGGAGGTCCAGGATTGTATAAGAGTGCAGGCTTAGCAAGCCATGGGGAGCAAGGCAGTAAACAGCTCCCTTACATGACCTCTGCATCAGCTCCTGCCTCCAGATTCCTGCCTTGAGTTCTTGCCCTGACTTCTCTCGATGATGGACTGTGACCCGAGAGTTGTAAGCTGAAACAAACTCTTTCATCCCCAAATTGCTCTTGGTCATCGTGTTTTATCACAGCAACAGAAAAGTAACTAAGACAGAGCCAACTATTCTTTCTAGGTCAGTGGAAAGCTATTTAATACTACACACAGGTAAAAACTCAAGGGATTGCTGGGCAGTGGTGGCGCACGCCTTTAATCCCAGCACTTGGGAGGTAGAAGCCAGAGGATCTCTGCAAGTTCGAGGCCAGCCTGGTGTACAGATTGAGTTCTAGGACAGGCTCCAAAACTGCACAGAGAAACCCTGTCTCGAAAAATCAAAATAAACAAAAAGATGCAAAGAATTCTTTTAAAAACCAGACATCCTCAAGCCCAACCCTCAATAGCTTCAGGAATCAAAATAATGTTTATGTTAGGTTGAGAACCACACACACACACACACACACACACACACACACACACACACAATTTAAAAGCAGAGCTCACAGGGTCTCAGGCCTCTTTCCTTTCCCAGCTCTTTGTGAAGAGACCAGTCTTAAGTCTTATTTGGGTGTTCCTGTCTGTAAAGTTCCTAGCTTGTCCATTGCTCACTGTGTTCTAGAAGACACTGTCAGCTTGGTAGCTTGGTGCAGGTGACAGAAGGAATTCATTCTGAACACCAATGCCCTTTGGTCTTCACTGTGGCTTTAGATTTCCAGATCCTTCTGCCTGTTGGGGGGTTTGGGATGTAGCTCAGTTGACAGCATGCTTGCTTAGCACACACAAACCCAAGTTCTATCCCAGTGTCACGTGAACCCGCATGGTGGCACATGCCTGTAAAATCCCAGCACTTGGGAGGTAGAACAGAATGATAAGATAAGCTACCTGGTGGCTTCATGGCCAGTCTGAGATTGATGTGTTACACTTTAAAACCATACTCAAACACCGCCCCCCACACACGTTTTAAGTATTTTATTTATGTGTCTCTGTGTGTGGTACAGCATGCATATGGAGGTCAGAGATCAACTTTCTCTCCATCTATCCTGTGAGTTCCAGGGATGGAACTCAGGTCATCAGGCTTGGCTGTAAGCACCTTCACCCACTGAGTCATCTACTTAAAGGTCTTGTTTTGAGAGTTCATGAGCATCCCTTAGACTTGAGCAATGTTAAAGCATCTTCGAGTTCAAGAATGTCTTGTACTTGGTGAATCTACTTTCTGTTTTTCTCTAAACGGACTGTAGTCTTGCTTAGGTCAGTTAGTCAGTGTGTTATCAGCATCTCTGCTGTGTCGACAGCAGCACAAATAAAAGCAAAGGAAGGGAACAGAATTCTTAAGCTAGATGTAGTGTGTGCTCATATCTAGCTGGCTGTTGTGGTCTATGCCAACTGACGCCTGTCTCCCACCAGCGTCAAAGCGAAGGATGTCAAGAGATCAGCTGAGGCCCTCACTCAGCTCCTCTGGAACCCAACGTTTCCACCAATGTTCTTCAGAGGCTTGCTGATTGACGGCTTTCTTTGTTCTGTTAAGATGAAAACTTCACGAAACTGTTACTCGGTGTTTCAGATAACCTGACTCTGTGTTCCTGGGCCATGGCCACCAATAATTAACTTCAGGGTAAACTCTTACTCCCTTTGAGGTGAGAGCTGTGCTTTTAGAGTCCACAGCAACAGCAACTTAGTCAAGACCCTGCCTGACTCAAACAGGGGGGGAGCTGGTGGGGGTGGAGGTGGGAGTGGGGATATATAATAGTTCAGTGGTACAGTTCTTGCTTGCCTAGGGTTATGTATATATGGATTTTTTGTTTGTTTTGTTTTTTAGATTTTAGAAAGTGGTGACACAGAAAAAAAATGCTATTACCAAGAAGAGATTTCCTCTTAACGTCACCCAAAGGGTTAGACTGGAATGGAAAAGGAAACGAGCTGTGCACCGTGTAATGTTAGTGTTTTTAGGACTGTACCTAAGAGCCATCAAATCTGAACTTTGTAGATGTTTACGAACTTGCCTGCAGGTGCAGCCTCCCAGCAATGAGCCTCTGAAACATCCCGTTAACATACAGATTCAGAGAGGCCAGCTCCAGCCACCGTTTCACACCCAGTGTAAGAGAAAACCAACTCAGAACCCGAGTCCTGGACATTGTGACAGCAGAGGCAGGCTCAGGTTTAGTGTTTGGCTGTGCAGCCTTGCTCAAGTATCACGGCTTCTCTGAGTTTGGGTTCATGCACTCCAAGGTCATGTGGCAAGCATGGTGCTGTTTCAAAGAATTTGTACGATAAAGCGTGTGTTGGGAAATGTGACTGAAGCCGAGCTGAGACACACTGGTGCTGGTGCCTGGGTACGCCCTCCAGGGTTCCTCTGGCTGTTTCCTAGGATTACCTAGGAAGACCTCTATTTTGGGGTGTGGGGAGCCTGGAAGGTGAGCACAGGTGGAGGAAACAAGTAGAATAATGTCTGTATTGTAGTTAGATCCGGTTGTCTGTAGATTCTTGGAGAAGCTGGGTATAGAAAGCAGAGCACAAGCATGGTGGTGAAGGGAGAAAAGCAGAAAGACGAACGCATGGAAATAAGAGCTCCAACGGAGTCTGCTGCCGCTGCGATCGGTGTATGGAATGGCTGGCTCTCCGTGGCCTGCTGGTGGCTGCTAGGTCAACTCAAACCAGCTCAGCTGCACTTAAATTGTCTATGTTCTATGGAGAAAAGAGACTTTGTGGGTGCTGAGGATAAACCATATTAAATGATTCACCCAGGAGCCCAAGAAGTAACCTTGGATTCTGCCTCAGAGAGCCAATGCAGGTCGGCAGCTTTCTCCCTGTGATATTGCAAGTGGCAGATGAACTATGCTGGAGTCCAAGAGTTGGGACAGGCAGATTGAATGGCCTGAGTCTCCCTCTCAATGACTTCGGTGACAGTTTTGTGTTTTGGGTTGATCCTAGAGACATATGGAAGCCCAGAACAATTTAGAATCACCCGTCTTAGCTTCCTAGAGTCACACAGATGGGTCAAGTGGGGTTGGGGCAGGACATGGATTTGTTTAAATACATCAGTCCAAGGTGATTGGTGTGGTTCATTTGCATATGTAAAGCATTTAATACATCCATGAGTTAATGATGGGCAGGACTGTATCTTGAGCAAGAGAGTTTAGCTATGCATACCCCTTTCTTTCTATTCAACCGTAAACCTCAAGTCAGGTTTGGGTAGAGTTGGAGGTCAGTGAACCTCTTTATTTGTTCCTCTTCCAAACGTGGCCACATGAAGTACCCACCCCCTTTCCCATAATCGGCAGATTGGGGGTGAGTGGCTGAGCCTAGCTTTTAAGAGTTACCAGGACCCAGGCTCTGACCCTCAAAAGTCTAGTAACAAAGAGACATTGTAAACACTGCTTCAGTCACACTGGCCCCAGAGCTGGAATGAGGCAGGCAGGGTGGGATGTGAGGCTCACTTTGTGCAGTCAAGGGGCACACTGACTTCTGTAAAACAGAGTTCTAGGTCACATCAACCTCAGCTCGTTGTGCCCGTTTCTTGAAGCCTTTACTGTCTGTTGCTGAGACTGCATTAATAAACTCACCCAGCTGGTGAGCTTGATGAGCATGCTCTGACGTCATTTTACTGATAAACAAATAAAACAAGACTGAGACTGGATTGCAGAGGCTTCCCCCGAAGACAGCAGCCATGTGGGGTGGTTTGCATTCTTCCACTGTATTCAAATACATCAGATGCAGTCACAGAGCTCAAAATAAACAGAACCGATACTGATGAAAGATCCAAACTGTGCTAACAACACACACCATGGGGCTCCTGGTGGGCTGTTAAGACATAGCTATTTGTGAGCTTTGCTGCCATGCAAAAGCCTGTCTTTCTACGGAGGGGTGGGGCATGTCTCGCTCTTCTCTGAAAGCCTCGCATTGTCCATGATGAACCCAATCTAGATCTTGTCTTTCACCTGTATTTGCCCCTGGCCTGGTTTCCCAGCTCAGTGCACAGGGGCAGATGAAAGCCTTAGGCAGCTGCCTGCCCCCCCTTCTCTATCTTTGGGAGAAGTCCATGGCTGAGAGACCGGGAGGACCAGGTGGCAGTTCGGTACCTTCCACAGCCAATGAGCATATGTGTCAGATAACACGTGAAGAAGGGCAGAGGAGACTCGCTTACCCAGCCCGGGAATGTGTTCTGCTGGGGCACTGAAGAGGCAAGAAGGAAACCCAGACAGAGTGGCCGAGAAAGAGGCTCACTTGGGAGCAAATGAAGAGTGTGCAGAGTTTGGAAGGAGACGCTCAGGCATTCAGACTGACAATGGAATAAACAGGACGAAGACTAGACCCCAGAGGCTCCCTGAAAGGGAGCAGCCTAGTGATTTAATGGCCCATTGAATTTGAATTTCAGATTAGCAAATAATAGTTTTGTTAGCATAAGTATGTCCCAAACATTCCATGGAATACACTTAACCTCTACTAAAATGACTTCTTTTTTACTAATAATTTTAATAACATGAGTGTTTTTCAGTTTTTTGATCTCTTTATGATCTGGAATGTCCAGTATGAGAGAATCATTCAAACCTCAAGAACAGAGTCATGCTGGTCTCCTCCAGAGGCACTTGACTCTCAACTGGTTAATCAAAGACTAGTCTGGTCCTGTTAACAACAATAAACTCTCTGATCAACACACCAGCAGGATCCTATTCAAGATTTGTATGTTGCTAAGAGCAAGGATCACAAGCCAGACCAAACTCCAGCATGGACAGGAAGTCCCACCCTT